>NW_016690203.1:2728016-2733901 GCF_001604755.1 Lepidothrix coronata | reverse complement strand
GATTGCTAGCAGAATTAAGACACAAATATGTTCTCTATTTCTTATTTGTAAGGCAAAATAGATATTATGATGCACACAACAAATAAAACACAAAAATATTCAAATGAGAGTTACAGATGCTTTACAGTAGAGAAAGACTAACACTGATGTTTTCAGAAGTTTCTACAAATTTTGTTCAACTCTATCTTGGGGTCCTCAGGCTGAAACCAAAAGAATTTTAAGAAGGAATTTTAAGAGACCTGTCCAGTAGAACAGATCTTTCCAGAGCCATGGTATTTACTTATAATACTTCTGCCAAAAAAAAAAATCAATATCCAGAAACATTGAAGAGAACATAAAGGTAGCTCTGGCTCTTGAAATCAGTGGAAGATTTGATTTGTGTTTTCGTAGCATCAGGGTCACCTTCTTGCTATTTGTCTCCAAAGCAAGAACTGCACAGATTCCAACGCAGAAGAGATGAGCTTGAAAGGAGGCAGCTTCAGCATCCTGTGTCGTGAACAAGAAGTTCAAGAAGTTGCTAGTTGAAAAAATCTTAAAAGTGTTGTCATAGAGAACAAAGGTTAGCTATCCTGCATAGTAAAAGTCTGTTCTAAGATGACGTGTGGCAGTTTGATATGTCTTCATTTGAGGGAGGAAAGGTTGAAGTCATAATTATATGAAAAACAGAGAAGAGAGAATTTGGGAGTGCACGTAAGCTAAAACCTAATCCTCCAGTCCTTATACAGGCAGAAATACTTCTGCATTAATAGACCTTCGTCATTTTCCTCAATTACATGACCAGATTATTTTTTTCTATAACGAACTACACACGAATGGAAGAAAGGAAAATTTCCCTAATTCAGTCCTACGAGTGACTTGGTGGCAGTAGAGAAACACAGAGCTATCTGTAGCAGGGAAAGTGGAGGAAACTAGTAAAATAGATCTTTGGGGTAAACATTCCACCAGTACCCCACGAGCATGCAACAGTTGTGGAGGTGGAGGCATCCCTTTGGACTTCCTGCTCACTTTTCTAGGAGTTCTGGCAAAGGAACTTTAAAAGGATCTAAATGGGCAGCTGGAAACAAAGACAGACAACAAAATCGTCCGTTCTCTGTGCCCTCCTGGGACTTAGCAGTCACCAAAGCTTGAGCTATTCCCCATGCAAAGGACAGGATGGCTGGCCCAACACATAATAGGGAATGCCTTTAATTTGCACTAACACAAGTGTTAATGACCTCAGTCTTAACCTTCATTGAAAGAAAGGAAAAAGCAGCACAGGGAAACTGGAAACAAATGTATGTTTAATGTCTCCTGATATTGTTTGAGAAATTGTGCTGGAAGGGGATCATTCATAAATCTGGTTTCAGTTGGTTGGTGGTTTAAATGGGATAAACAATTCCAAAGTCACTGAACAGCTGGACATAAATACAGTAAACATGATTACATTCAATAAAAATCTAAGATTTGCAATCTAGCTAGAACAAAATCAAATGACTTCTTGCCAATTGACTTTGTATAAGGCAAAGACATAACTATTAATAAATCTACAAGGTGTAGTTCTCAGTAACATGATTTGTTTTAATATTCATAGGGCACTGTTCATACATAGATAAATAATACATACAAATGCCAGTCTCTGAATAATTTACATTAAAATCATAGAATCATATAATGGTTTGGGTTGGAAGGGACCTTAAAGATCATCTAGTTCCAACCCTTCTGCCATGGGTAGGGACATTTTTCCCATAGAGCAGATGGCTCGAAGCCCCATCCAACCTGGCCCTAAACATTTCCAGGGATGTGGCATCCACAGCTTCTCTGGGCAACCTGATTCAGTGCCTCACCACCCTCATAGTAAAGAATTTCTTCGTAATCTAAACCTTCCCTCTTAATGTTAAAAGCCATTGCCCCTTGTCCTATCACTACATGCCCTTGTCAGAAGCCCCTCTCCATCCCTCTTGCAGGCCCCCTGTAGGTACTGGAGGGCTGCTATAAAGTCTCCCCAGAACCTTCTCTTCTCCAGGCTGAACAACCCAACTTTCTCAGCCTGTCTTCACAGGGGAGGTGCTCCAGCCCTTTCAGCATTTTTGTGGCCTGGTCTGGACTTGCTCCAACAAGTCTGTGTCCTTCCTATGTTGGGGGCTCCCAATCTTCTTTTCTGTTTTCATACTGTGCTATGTTCCAAAAACTGCATCAATTTCTGTTATGATTTGGCCTGAGGTTTTTAACATTAACTTCCCTGGTGTAACTGATCAACAATGAGAGCTTCAGAAGAAACATCCACTTGTCTTATGTTTCCAACCCAATGTTGCTCTGGAGCTACTGAGGAACCATATCTTTTGCAATGGGAACATTTATAGGAATTGTAATGAAACAGGTGAATGTAATTGACAAAGTCATCCAGATACCTTGGGAATTCCCAGACATATATTATTGTACCTCACTATTAGAGTTATTCTGAAGTTTGCATGTACCTTTAACTTAGTTTGGATGAAATTCTTTTTTATCTGCATAAGTTGGGTATTTTTCTGCATTTTGTATGTGTAAGTATATGCAGCTACATACTGCTGTGTTTTCCATACTTTTTTGAAGGATTTGATCCTACATAATGCATGTCTATGCAAGGTCAAAAATGACAAGCAAGATAACAAGCCAGAAGAACCCTAATTCTTTCTTAATGATTGTGAAACTGTAGTGCTGTCAAGTTGCTTCTGCCTGGTACTGAGTGTGGCTTAAAAGAGGAATATGTATTGCAGCTATATGTTCCAATAGCATGATAGGAGCTACACAAGTTCTCCTGTCTCCTTAGACATGCCTTTCTGCCCACATCCTCCTCCTCCTTCACTATACACTGCAGGCTCAGGAGACTACTTCAAACTTCGTGTTGTTCGTGATTTCAAAGAATTTCTTCTTGCCTTTGAGCAAACCATTACACCTTCAGCAGGAATGCATAGGACTAACACCAAATTTGCACTCCGCTATGGAACAGCTAATGCAGATCCTCTCCTCCAGTTTCTTCAGCTTGACAGAAGAGCAGATGTTTCAACAGAAGACTGGAAATGGTTTCTAAAACCAGCAGCCAAGGACAGGTCCAGTGTTTTATGCGGGTTGCACCTGTTTTCAGCCAACCCCATTGCGAAGAACAACTATGCATTTATTCTGTTGCCCAAGTTTCACTAATTATTAGAGGCACTAGAGCCATGTAAGTGAGGTGTATCCCCACGAACTGAGAGAACATTGTCTACAGGTAGACTGCAAATAACTGCCCTGACAAATGACATGATGATCTATGGGTAGTCTTCACAAAATAACATTCAAATATTTAGCCTCAGTGGCCCTCAGGCTGATGAGTAATTTTAATAAAACATTGTCCTTGGGGGAATGAAGAAAAAAGGTACTTGTGGCACAGCCTAGAAATTAGATTAAGAAAAATAATAATTTTACAGGTGCTTGTTTAAAAACTCCCTAAAAATCAGTCGAAAGTCCAGTGAATTTAGGTTATACTCAGTAAGCACAATGCCTCAGTTTCATTCCCTATGAGGTAGGTCCTTCTCTTACAGATTACCTTCTGAGACACTGAAAGTTGTTACATTCAACCTCCTTATTGACTCTCATCTGCATATTCTGTAGTAGTAATTTCTGAACCATTTATATTTTTCAGTTAGCAAAACCAGCAAGTGTCCCTTGTATGACACACATAACCATCCACACAAAATTTCCAGGAACCTGAATGCCAGCAAAGGCACAGCCGGCATCCTACTGCTAGTCAGGCTTGCCATGAATGACAGCTTTAACATCTGAAGGCTGCAGGCTTAGTTCACATGCTGAGATACTGACTTGCACCTCTTAGCTTTTTGACATGATCAACTGGAAGCTCACTGGGTAACTATAAAAGCAGGGCTTGCTTTCTGTTGATTTCCAATATTTGAGCCAAGTGGATGTTAAAGTGAGCAAATCGAAAAGCCTGGTCTGACAAACAGGTTTTACCAGTTCTGTTGTAATTGAGGTGTGTGCAGCAGTAATTGCAAGACGTGGTTTTCCGTGGGTTACTAGTGCAGCAGATTTACAGACACTGCTCAGGAGGAGAGGTTGTGGTGATAGCTGCTGTGTTGCACAACAAAAGGGAATATGAAGCTCTGAGCAGCTGTGGAATTACAGCCCCGAAGCTACAAAGATGCATGTTTTGTAGAGGTCAGTGTCTCTTCAGAGGTAATGCCTGGTTTGTTAAGGTAGACACCCTGCATCTTTTTTGAGAAATACGACTTTAATATTTTCCCCTCCCCTATAAAAGTATCCCAGGGTAATAATAACAATAAAAACCCCTCCCCCCAGTGTTTTCTTTTTAAACACATCAAGCATCAGAAAAGCTGTCATTTCAGACCAACTTCTGCCCATCCCTATGGCAACTAATGGAAGCATTTAATACTATATATACAAAATGTAATTTGCTCCCCCGCCATCTCTACTTATACTCTTCTTTTTATGCTAAAATTGCTGCATGACGCCTACAATGTTTGGAAAATGCTTCAGTGACATGCATCAGAGGTTCAACGTCACTGAAAAAAGCTCAAGTGACCAATTAAAAAATATTGATTTTCAAAAAGCAATTGGGGAAATTAGCAAAGGCCAAAAATATCCTGTCTGAATGGTCATATTTGTAGTCTTGGAATACCCGGTATTAAAACTTATAATGTCTTTGTAAAAGGAGGGGGAAGAGGAGAAATCAGTCACTGATTATCAAACCAGAAAAGGTGACAGTATTTAATATCTTTGCAGGCTGCAATCCCTGTCATAGAAATAACTTTAAAAGCTATGAAGCAGTCTCTGAAAATCCTTCCTCTGCCCAGCCCCATATATCTTTAGAAGTTGCTTAAAGTCAGCTTGAATTTGGGGCTTAAAATATTAAAATAACAATAATGAAAAGATAAAAGTAATATGGATTCCTTTAATCTCCTTTTCAGGAGGGAGAGACATATCCATTGCTTACAGTTCTGTATTATGAACCTTCTGTAACAGAGAACACACAGGTATTATTTGGCTGTCCAGATCATCTGCCTTGCTGTTCTTTATTCCTTATAGCTTTTATCTATACTTGTTTCGGAGCTGAGCACCATACAGTAAAATCATTATTAAATACAAGAATACTAGATAATAACTTCTTCTTTCTGTTACCCCCTTTGAAGTGGTCAGACATACACAAAAAGCAACTCAGTTTCAAGTAGGCCAGATTTTAAGAAATATGTAAAGCTATTTTTATAATATGTAAACATAGATTCACATATATGTTTCTGTATATATATATATATATATATATATAAAATGAGATAAGAAGAGAGCTATTGTGTGCTAATACAACACCTCTGTCATTGTTATAACAATAACAGAAACTCCAGGTTTTCAGAATGTCTCTCAAAAGTAGTGATTTGAAGTGTGGTCCACTTCATTAAACTGAAGAGTTTAATTGCCTGAGTTCTTATATTTTTTATTAGACTATGGTGCTCCGCAAATAAGAGGTCTTGTAATGTTTACCAGCTGGCAAGGACAGGTATCACCTACAGACCAGGTTGAGTAGCTTTGTGGTAGATTTAGAGAAAACATTGTTATGCAGACTTTTATGATACTTCGAGATACCCAGCATGGGAAAGAAAGGGAGAAATACCAATTCACTTAGAGTAATGTTTTATACCCCCAAATCTTCATTCGCGAAGCCTAGCCATGATAATGAACGTTTTATACAGTATTTCTTTTGTAATCACAGAATCATTAAGGTTGGAAAAGGCTTCCAAGATCATCCAGTCCTACCTTTGACTAAACACCAGCATGTCAACTGAACCATAGCACTAAGTGCCACATCCGGTTGTTTCTGGAACACCTCCAGGGATGGTGACTCCACCACTTACCTCTAC
>NW_016690203.1:2669012-2726366 GCF_001604755.1 Lepidothrix coronata | reverse complement strand
ATTAAAGCATCCTTATGAAATGGGCTAGTTGGACAGTATCTGTAGCAGCTGTCTTTCTATATGACAGGTTTCTCTGGCCAAATTCTGGCCCTATTTACATCCATCTTCTGCAAGCCCTCTCTTTGACCCCATGTGAATAGTGCATATTGGGAGACATTAACATTTTTTTTAGTCATGTGAACTTTCATTTCTAGGCTGTAATTTTCCTCCCAATGCCTGAAGCCTATGAGAAAATATAATATGCTGGAAAAAACTGTAAGAGTCTGAGAAGGTGAGGCCTGGGATACCCAAACAGTGTCTGTTTAATAAGACAGAGATGTAGTGTGCTCTCCAGGAAAAAGATTAGTGGAGAAGGAGAAAGTCTTTGAAGGAAGTACTTAATGCAGAGTTGCAGTCTAAATGGCGAACAGCATAGTGGGATAGATCAATAAATGGACAGCAAACAACAACAAAAGCACAGATTCACAGAAATATAAGGCAGAAGGCGACCTCGAGAAACTCTCTAATTGCTGTGCACCAAGGCAAAAATAACCTCGCCAGGCTCATTCTTCACTGATGTTTCTTTAACCTACAATTTAAATCCTCCCTTGAAAGACAGAAAAACCTCCATGGTAGGCCTTCCTAGTATTACAAGACCCTTAGGATTAGAATTTCTTTTCTTAAAATCTCCCAGTTGCGCTGCTGCAAATTGTAATTTTTTTCCCTCTTTTTTCCTCTGGTGCATATCATGAATAATTGAGTAAGATGGTGTAACTAGAATGTGTCATGTAGAAATAATGTATTCAGTTACTTTGCCGAAGGGAGAATAATAGTCCTCTCTGGGTGAGTAGAAAGCCACCCCGAGACTCTGATATGTGAGAACCTTTAAGAACACATTTGACCATTTTCTCCCTAATGAAGAAACACATTTGAGATGCTCAAAATAAATATTTGTCTAGCCTCTCAAGCATTCCACTCTTCAAGCCCTGTCTGTCTTCTGCAAAGGTTTTTCACTAAGTAATAATCCATTGGACTCCCCAGTCGTCTGGAGAATTGTGACAAAGCCAGATACTGTTATTATGGGTAAAAAAAAGCCTACTTGTCTCACAGAATCACAGAATGGTTGGGGTTGGAAAGGACCTCTGGAAACCATCTAGTCCAACCTCCCTGCTAAAGCAGGTTTGCCTAGAGCAGGTTGCACAGGATTGCGTCCAGGCAGGTTTTGAATATCTTCAGAGGAAGAGATTCCACAGACTGTCTGGGCAGCCTGTTCCAGTGCTTTGTCACCTTCAAGACATTTTTCCTCATACTCAAGTGAAACTTCCCATGTTTCCAGTCATACCTGTTGCCCCTTGTCCTATCACTGCACATAATTGAAGAAAGTCTGACCCCATCCACTTGACACCTGTCCTTAAAATATTTGTATGCATTGATAAGATCTCCTCCGTCATCTGTTCTCCCAGATAAACAAGCCCATCTCTCTCAGCATTTCTTCATAGAAGAGCTGCTTCAGTCCCCTAATCATCTTCATAGCTATCCACTGGACTCAATCCATGAGTTCCATGTCTTTCTTGTCCTGGGGAACCCAGAACTGGGCACAGTACTCCAGACGTGGCCTCACTAAGGGCAGTAGACAGGTAGGATCACCTGTTGGCTATAATCTTCCTAATGCACCCCAGGATACCATTGGTCTTCGTGGCCTCAAGAGCACACTGCTGGCTCATGGACTGTTTTCCACCAGGCCCCCCAGGTCTTTCTCTGCAGAACTGCTTTTGAGCAGGTCAATCATTAATCCTTAACCTGTACTAGTGAATGGGATTATTCCTCCCTGGGTGCAGGACAGCACTATTGTGATTACTATGCCAATAAAGTGTCCTACCATTTTCACATCCATGACTTCTTTACTCTTGCTACTCATACATGTTTCTGTTAAATTCCTGTCATCTAGTCATTCTTATCATCTTCTTTCTCTGATGGTGTCTGTCATCATCACTTGGATTTGTCTCTTTAAGTTATATTCACCAAGTGAAGCAATAGTGATTCCAAGATTCAGCAGCTGACTCCAAAGGGATAAGACAGGAGGGCTCAGAGAGGACAGGCTATCACAGCAGAAAGATCCACCTTTGCCCCCTAGAAAAAGTTGATTTATTCAAGAGTAACCACAGAAATGTCTGTTAAGATTGGACTAGCTAATAAATACTTGGCGCAGGTTAAAAGCTAAAACTTGGCAAGTGAAAAAGAAAGTGGCTTGAGTTTCCCCCTTGCAAGGCAACAGCAAATGCTGCTGCTCCCAGGAGTCGCAAGGGTTGTCTTCTGCCACCCACGTCTTCTGCTGGGTTTGTGTCACTGCTGCTACTGGGGGAATTAGAGGGACTGGGGTAGCAAGTGCTGCTTCTAGGAGGGACTGTAACTCTCTGGCAGTAACTGCTTGGCAAAGCAAACAACCAAAACAGCTCTGTCAAAGAGCTCTGTGACCACTGCCATTATACAGTCTCACTTCCTCTCCAGCAGTCTGCCTCACTGTGAAACTCCGCCTTGCCTAAACCTAGAGCTCCTCCTATGAGAAGGAGCCCAGTAATGACCTGAGGTCAAGAAAATCATATATCCTAGATGTCATTAACTGAATGGATTCCTTCTGCTGTGATTACAAGGGACAGCTCCATCCGATCTGAATTTTGTTCCTCTATTCCTTGCAGATCTGGATTTTGCTGAGAGATTTCACTAAGTACTTTGTACATCTGCTTTAAACAATCTTCAGGAAATAAATAATTTACAGTTTGTGCTATTCCACTACTATTCTTCATCATAATTTGCCTTTCTGAGTCCCTAGTGGCTGTAGTCATAACTCAAAAGTCCCACTGTAGCAGGCAATGAAGAAATAATCCCTACCTGAAAGAATTTACCATCTAAATATTTTCTCATTGCAATCAGTAGCAAAAGGTGCTGGGAGAAGAGCCTCCTTGCTCTATGGAAGAAAACAGAGGAATAACATAGAAAGCATGAGGAAAGGACAGACCACTACCATTAGTGGGACACCAGGGCAGACCTCCTGTGTCTTGCCATTGTTTCAACTCACTGGCACAATACACAAGTGCTCCATACATTTCAGTAAGATAACCATACCATATTTCTTCCTTAGGTGATCATGTGTGTTAGAGCAGCTGGGACCAGCTCATCACTGTGTGGGTGTAACCCAAAACTGTGTATTCTATAGCCTTCCATGCCATGTCCCAGAAACTGTTAACAATAGACCATTTACAGCAGCTGCCCAGAGCACGCCTGACCTCTCAGGCTATAAGCTGGGTGTTAAGAGGCCTGTGAGACAGAAGGATGCTCCTGTCCTCACACCCACTGTGGAACTCCCTGCCCTGAGGGAGGTACTGGGCGTTCCTACCTGAACCTGAGGATATATAGTCTTGGGGTCTTAGGACTTCTGTACCACTTGTGGGATCCAGAGAAGGATGGGAACTTGGACTGGACTGTGACCATCGCTCTCAACCAGACTGAGACCACCGCTCTGAGACCACCACTCTTGACCGGACTGCGACTACCACTCTCAGCCAGACTGCAACCACTACTCTCGACCAGACTGCAACTGCACTCCCAACCGGACTGCGATCACCACCCTCGACTGGACTGCAACCAGCACTCTCACCAACAAGTTTTCCCTCTCCTTTTACGTTTTGGACTCAGGGGGACCATGTGGGGCTCAGCAGGGAGAGGGTGGCCCAACGAACACTGCTCTGTTCATGCCTCACAGTGCTTGGTTATACATCTGGGTTTTGTGGGTTAAAACCAACTGTTTGTCAGTTTAATTGTATTTATTGTATTATTTTTATTAAATTGTTATTCTGACTTATCATCTCTTTTGCGTTGGGTTCATTTCCCTGCTGGTTTACCTTTAAACCAGCACAATGTGTCATTTCACCCCCTTCTCAAAACTTCCTTCAATTGCCACTGCTCTTCTAAGATTATTTTTTTTCACATTTCATCCTTTTTGCAGTTTTTCAGTTTCTATTGCTCCTTCATGCACAAAGACCCAACCAGATAAGATTCAGGATGCTAACTTGTGATGATGGTTAGGGGAAAAAACAAAGAAACGAAAACCATCAAGCTAAAGGTAAGAGGCATAAACAGCACAGAGAGCTATTTCCCACAGGACATAGCTGTTCTGGCTCCAGCACACAGAATGGAATCCCAATTACAGGCAGGACAATGTCTTTGAAGTCTTAATCTCTGCCACACATCCACCTCTGCATTAGAGAAGGGATTGGCAGCTATAATGTGAGTGCAATGGCACTGAGAGAGGCATCATTAGGAGGCAGCCAACATCAGCTTCTGGCTCCCAAACCAGATGCTGTTGATGTTCTATACAGCATTTAAATTTCATGAATTTCCACTAGCACATACGCAATCGAACTTGGAAAAGAAAACTAGAAACAAGGTAGTCCTCTGTCTGATCTATGTCTTATAGGTCACTGAATAAGGTTAGGAAATATTGGGAGAGATCCTGAAATACAGAGAGCTTATACATGAAATAAAGTAGAACTGTTCCTATCTGAAATATTTGTAACAAAGAACTTCAGTAAGGAGAAAATACATACACAGAGGTGCACGCACATGTAGAAGAGTATGCAAAACAAATTTAGGTGATAGGTTAAAAATGTTTCTCCTGTCTGCACAGTTTGTTCATCAAATTTATATCCCCTATGAAACAGTGAAATAGCTACTCTGACACACATGGTCTTGCTAAAGCTGCAAAAGTGGGTTTTTACCCACCAGCTTAGGAAAAATATACTCTTTTTCTCTAGTCATTCTCTGGCAAAGTGAAGTATATCTAATTTTGTTAAATTCCAAAACGTACTGTACACCAAAGTACTTGTAGGTGTTAAAGGAGAATGTCAAGGATGAGTCAAAGATTAATACCTAAATTATAAAGTGTGAAATGGGAATCACAGTCTTAAATATCATGTTAAGAACTAGGAAGTATTTACCTAGTCTAAAGCACTATTGCATTGTAATAGGCAAAATGCTATTCCTTTTAGTTATAGGGGATTCTTTAATAGTTCCATGCTTGAGCAGGAGGATGTATAGGATGGAGTGGTAATTTCATGAGACCTTTACAAATTTCAACAGAACTCTTATTCATTACAGCACTCACTTGAGTATAAGGCTATACTTCAGTCATACCTACTTCCACTCTTCTGCAGAACAAGGATGAATTTAGGTGCTTAGAATAATAGATGCTTGACTAGTTTATTTCCTTCAAACATACAGCTTCTTCCATTACTGCACTGTAAGATTTGTAAGAACAAATCAAAGAAGTTTTCTGCTTTCACCAATCTGCCCCTTCAGTTAGCTCATTGTCATGGTGTTTATCCGTCTTCACACAGCTTTCTTTTGCTTTCTTATTAAAAAAAAAAAAAAAGGAAAGAAAAAAATAACATGCCTACCTTACCAGTGGTCTTAACAAATAAAAAAAAAAAGAACCAATTCCTATGTGATGCTGTCATTGTTTCCTGCTTTCTCATTTTCACCTTTTGCCTCTTACATTTAATTGTCAGCTCTGTGGCAGGGCCACTTTTTTTCCTGTGTGCATGCAGTCCTACAAACATACATGGAGCATTTAGGTACTTTGTTGAAAAAGCCCAATAAATAGAGCATAAAAGATTAAAGTTTTAATTGGCTTATTATTTTCTCACTGCCATAAAGCACAATATCTGGTAAAGGTCCAAGGATATTTTTTTTTTAAAACACAGTTGAGGAGACGGTGATGATACCTCACCTGATTCATAGGCTAACACCTGGAAGCGATTCTAGCAACACTGAAACCCAAGTTTTAGCTGCTTCTTGAAGCCTTATGAGCTAACTTCTGGTTTAGTAATTAGTGCCCAGTGAGTCCAGTGCTGCTCAAACCACATACTTCAGCAACTGATACTTTGCACTGCTCATTAGTTGCGGACAAATAGGATACAAAAATAAAACTTTGAGAAACAGACTTAAATAGATTTGTCTATTGGTTATGGAGAACCCTGCCAAAAAGTGATTTTATTATAAAGACAAGTAAGTTCATCAGTGAAATAGTTCCATAGACCAGACTTCTGAAACCCCTGCTTTTTTACCAGTTAAAAATACTGAATAGCTATGCACAACTTATTTTTAGTAGAATCTACTAACCACCATTTCTTGACATTAGCCAGCTCACACTCACTGTAGTCCGAAGTAACCATTTCCTATTTTAACATTTTCAGCAATGTTCAAATGTTATACTTTACTGTTAGTCCTCTTCTTATCAGAACATAATTGCTAAACATGGTAACCAGAAATAACAGAGGAGAAAACTACAGGTAACTTACTGTCATTGTGTTTTCCGTAAATCCGTGATAAAGTCAGGACTATGTTTATGGTAGAAGGCCCACAGTTTCCTTCAAACAGGTTTTTCTCTGTAGTCTGTCTTGTTTTCTTTCTAGCTATTTCTTATATTATGGAGACTCAGGCATTTATTTTAATGCAACTCACTTCATCTAGTATGTGGATGGGTCAGATAAATAGTCCACTAAATACAATTCTATGGCCCAGACCTCTGCTATAAAGACTGGAAAAGTGACTAAACAAATGGAACCAGTACTCAGTGCACATAAATGAAATGCAAAAAATAAAGTTAGTTTAATGCCCGTAATGATGCAGACTGATGCATAAAATACAGAATATTTACAAGAGTCCTGGCAAAGGAAGGTGTTGCAACTCTATAAACTTTGAGACGTAAAAACTTACATTGTCAGTCCACGTAAGTTTTGCTATGATTTGATTAATCAGCCTAGTATATCTCTCCATCAGTGCACTTGTTGATGAGTATGATAATCAGTCTTAATAAAACCTGGTAGAACAAGCACTGTATTACAGAACAGAATCACTGTGGTTGAGTAATCTAATGACAGCAGCAGAGATGGTCACTAATTTAATTGTTGTGATTCTGCATTAAGCCTATGCCATAGTCATCGCTGAGCATCTCACAAAAAAGCCAATTCATGGTATAACATTCCTAGGAAATAATGAGGTAGCACCTATGTAATTACAAGAGCTTGAATATTGTTTTTGTGGTTGTGACAACTACAAGCTCATAAATGCTGTCAAAGCCTGTCAACATCTTACTGAGGGGGTAATCCACAGTGAGAACTAAAGAAAATGAAGTTTCTCAAGGTATATTCAGGTGTTGCACTAAACGGTGGCAAAATAGATTCACCAATATGAACAATCATGTTGAAAGGAGAATTTTTCAAAATCTCTATGGCTAATTTCAATTTTATTGTTTTCAGATAAAGGAAGGAGGTTGAAACCCCAAGTAGCTAAAAAAGAACACAGACTGGAATTTAATGTTAGTAGTTATATTTCCACAGCAGTGTCAAGGGAACCTTTCATCTGTGAAAGAGGTCAAAGTCACTAAGATAAAAATTTCAACCTGTGAGAAATTCCTGGATAAAGAGTGACAGAAATTACTCCTGCTGAAATCTTCTGAATTAGAAAGTCACGCTGTGAAACAATTAGGTTGATTAACTTCATGTGAAGTGTGGCTTCTAGTAAGATTTAGAGACAACAAAATGTACCTGTATCATAAAAAATGCCCATAATAAACATCCAGACGGAAGACCTTTAGCCCAATTTTTGTGTCTGTAAGTAGAAAATGCAAGAGAGCTCCCAAGCTAGCAGAACTGCAAGGGAATTCACAGGCCCTTTCAGATATAGGCTCTCAGAAATACATAATTATCTACGTGAATGTGTGCATCTTGTGAGCTGATCCTCCTCTTTAGGCAGACCCATACTGAAGCAGGGGCAGACCTACTCTAATGAAGTAGCAGTTCACTTTACTTTTCAGCTTTAGCTATGTCATGTAGGGAAATTTGTTGTTCATCTACAGCAAGCATATTTGTAAATGGGCCTACCATTTTTAGTAACAGGGGAAAAAAGAAGCAGACTGGGATTTTATACCTGAGAATTTTGTGTGACTGTATTTGCCTCCTTTTTTCCTAGCCTCAAAATACTAAGGCTGGCAAACTGAGACAAAACTTCAGACGAGTATTCACAGTGTCATATGAAAACCCATTTTGGCAATAAAAGAACAATATACCTGACAGCCGTTAGTAAAAGGTTACCTCTGCTGGTAACTCTCAATATGTTTGGAGTAGTTAATTAACCCTTAGGACAGGACTTCTGGACCTGACTTTTTAAAGCACAGATCTTCGAGAATTGAGTATCTAATTTACCCTGCCTCTTCTTTTTGCCTTTCTGCTTCCTTTTTAACATGCTCTCATTAAGTCACCCATTTTCTGTTGCCAATAAACAGATGAGCACGGGTCTGTTTCAGATGATTTGACATGTTAAAAAGAAGAAGAAAGTGTTACTAGACTGCTTCTAGTAACAGAAAATTTGATTTTTTTGGTCACGAATCAAAAGCAAAAACAAGTATTAAAAAAGGTGAAACACAATTTCCAGTATCTCATGCTCTGATGAAACAAAAACAAAGTTCAGAGAATGCTAGACATGGATGACCTGAAAGAAAACAGCAAAGAGAACATAAAAATAAAAGTGGATAGAGTTCATGTTAATCACAATCAAAATCTGAAAAAAAGATCTGTGGTTTAAGTACATCTCAGTTTTTGTATTTAGTTATAGAAACGGATCTATTACTGGAGTGGCACTCTTGATGTGCTTTGGAATAACAGGGGAGGAACAGAACCAGAGAGGATTAAATGCATTTCATTTCCCTGACTCTGAGTTTGGGCTACGTATTTCGTAAGTGCATTTTGGCCTGAAAAATATATTAGTACCTGGAAACATATTGCCATTTTTTAAAGTCTTCTTTGCTTCTGTCATCAGCAAAGTAGATTATTGATACTTTTTAGATAACAAGTATTTTTTGATGCATAAAGAATGCTGAGACTTAATTTAAAACTTGTTTTCTTTTCCACTATATCATCCTGGGCTGCGACAGCTCTTTACTAAATGTCCCTGTTTAATAGGATTCATCTTGATAACACCAACGTGCAAGGGAGATCTAGATAGCCAAATGGATTCCTTGAAACCTATTATTAAAACAGCCCGTACCAACTGTTTGAAGTTTTAGATAATTATTTCAATATTTGCTACATTATTGTTAAGATAATGACTAAGAACATATTCCATCACCACACTGTTTGACATATACACCATTTTAAATTGAATGTTGCTTTTTTTTAAAAAATAATATGTCATAAAATATGCATACAGTGTCTCTATTACCAGTGTTACTGTAGCACAGCTCTTCTGGTTCTCCCTTTCTTATTCTAAATCCTTACTTGATATTGCTGAGAAGCATCAATACTTCTGCAACGGCTGATTAGCATGCAGGGACTTGATAGACGTGTTGGAAGGCAGAACTAACTGAAATTTCTAGCATACTACTAGATTATGCATTTCTCTGTGCACGCAGAGAGACATACTTGTTCACGTAACTCTGATTCTTCTGTTGATACTTCTGTCAACATCTGTTCACAGAAGTGGGTATTGGCACACACTTATCTGAGAATCACTATGCAAATATATGCAACTTCAGTGAAAGAAGTCCCTAGAAGATTTGAACAAACACATTTACTTTTATCAGAGTAAAAATTTTGAGGTGACTGACAGGTCCATTGTCACAGCCCTTGTGGAAGCTGGTTGCCTGCTTTTTCCATTGTTAAAACAGAACATTGTTTGAGTAGAAAGATGCATTACAATTAACATAGCAATTCCCAATTCTGGTAACATCTTCTTGATCCTGTTTCATTGCAGAACAGTGATGTATGTCCTCAAGGGAATGAGGCCTGAACGATGAAGGTGATATCAAATGGAAGTGATATTGCCATTCATCAGAAAGGACAGGTCCACTTGATAGACACTCTTTGGGACACCAGATCATAAAAGACACGCTTAATTAAAATCGACACTCCATTTATACTCATGAAGGTATGCAAAAGACAAATTGGTGTGGTCCAACTGATGTTTTCTTGGCTACTTGTTAATGGTGCTGGTCAGATGCTTGTGATGAAGGCTCAACCAGTATAGTCCTGACTGAGGTAGATATCATGCTGCTCCTTAAATGAAATGCAATACTCTCTACTGTCTGATTGGTCTGAGCTAGACTGCTTAGAACAAGAAGCACTACCGGAGGTATTCTTTTCAACAGTGACCTTCTCAGTTATTACCTCCTCCCTGTAGCTGTTTCAGGAGCCACACATGTTAGCATGTGACTTTGAGGATGGAGTGAAAGCTTTACTTTTTATTCTGTTCCCTCACTTTACATAGGAGGAGAAAGAACTGATGTTCTATATTCTGCAGCTTTCTACCTCCAAGGTTGTGGGAGCTCCTACAGGTACAGAGGCAAGAGGTCAACAGATGCATGGTTTTTACTATGTCTTCCTCCCCTTCACAGTGCATGCAAAGTAAAGCACACTTTTTTTTTCCAGCATTTCATCTTTACCGTGTTTGCAGCAGACAAAGTGAAGAGGGAAATTCTATGATTTACTTTGAGAGATAGAGAGAGATGTGCTGAGTCCAGTGATAGGCAGAATTCTATGCCCTAAAATGCCCATGGCAATTGCAGACCAAAGAGTGGGCAATTCCTTAATCCCCACCTCTGCTTTATCTTTAAAACTTTAATTATTTTTTCATTTAACACTCTCTGCATACCTCAAAGTAACCTTCCCCCATCTCAAAACAAATATACAGTTCTATTCCCTCTCCATTTTAGAAAAAAATATTATTCAATGTGAAGGGCTGCTAGCATGGATCCTAGTTTTTCAGTTTTAACATTAAAAGCTTTAATCAACTGTTTAGAGATACTGTTTGATAATGAGTCAGCTGCTTCTACACTGCATGTTGTACAGTACAGGCATAAGTAAGCTTGCCCTCCACTCATACACTGTCAAACAACAGGGGCTAAAGCAGTAGCTTAAGATACAGGCTTAAGCAAAGTCAGCCCCCCACTTTAAAAAGCAGATTAAGCATGCGACAGATGCTTTGTGATAATTTATGAATAGTATATGCTGACCTGGTTTTTATTATGTTGATTGTATGATTATGTTGGTTTGATTTAATTAGAAGACACAGACAAAGCCCAAAATACTTGGTAAGTAGAAGCTACCCACTGACAAACACACTCAGGTCAGTTTTCAATAAAACCCAAATTCTCAGCTGTGAAGAACCTATTTCGGGCTTCAGCCATGCTGCTAGAATTTCTTTGGTCAGTTTGGAGAATGAGATTAAAACAACTATGCAAAGGATCCACAAGCAATATGCTGAAATGTCAAGTGGATTGCCATAGAAGTTTAACCGTTGAAGGGAACTTGCATCACCCTGTCGCCATGGCACCTTGGGAAAAAAAATTATTCTGGTAAGGTAAAACATGCAAAGTCAATTTTCCCTAGTTGTTTTCCTCTTATTGCTCATAGTGTTATAAGACCTTTGCATGCTCAGGATATATCTGTAGGTGCCCACAATCTGAGGAATCACAAGGTATCACTGCCCTTGTCTCTGAGGGTATGGAAATCATAATATTCTGCAGCAAGTAAAGACATTACCCCTTGCATGAAGGGACTGAGCTCAGAGGCACCAGATGTAGCTAGCTCTAGTTGTTATAAATAGCAGCTTAAAGTTTCATGATTAAAATAATCTGCCCCTCACATATGGAAACTTTGAATGCATTCAGAAATGTGAAATAATCAACAGGAGATGATTTCCTTGCTGTTGATCTGTTATTGTCGAAGATTTGCCAATACACCTCTCTGAAAAACATGCCTAGGGCAGGAAGGAGGGACTCGTGGTCCCTCCAGTTGCATCCACTTCTAACCACTGGAGAGGGGACATTCTGCTATAGTATGTCATAACATTTTAATCTCCTGGTCATCCAGAGAGGGACCTGGTAGGATATAATGAGGTTTGAGATCCCTCATAGCTGAGCTGCTATGTGAAACAGCCGGTGCACGGGGCAAGGGAGTGATCAGAGGCAAAGAAGAAAATGGAATACGTGCCTAGGTAAGTTCCTATTTGGTATGCAACTGGGAGGCACACTTCGACACACAAACCCAGAAGTACCCTGGGTCCCCTAACAAAGAGAAAGGCAGTGGAGTACATCATATGGCAAAGTTCCCAGCCAGTTCAATGGGGTCAGTATTATCCCTGAGAACTCTTGATATTTCTGCTGTTGCTTCTTCTAGCTGACCTCATCGTAAGATACTTTTGCCCGTGTAGTGATGTTCAATCTCCCACAGTCAGTGAACATGGACCCCTGGTACATATCAGAAAATTGACCTTCAGCCTTATCCAGACTTCTGTGTTCATCACCGTGTTAGTACATGACAAATAGCTCCAGTTAGACATTTTCTTGCTCCACCATCAAGACTGATACTGCTGACACTGCCTGTCTTGCTGCTCTGCTCACTCACAAGTTATCCATTTGCTGAGGATAACCTCTCTAAGCCAGTATATACCCTGACATTTGAAGGATTGCACAGGGCAGTAGATTATGAAGTGTTATTAATGTTCCCTACAACATCAAGACCATACCTGGACAAAATTTTTGTCCAAAACGTCAAACGAGAAAGATTCTATACAGAGTTACAGTAATATTTTTTGGAATTTGGGTCAATTTTACCAGACTGTTTATTCTTAAAACTAGCTGTCATTGGGCTGGAGGTGCGTGACAAACATGCAAAAAAGTGACATTTTTGATAGTGATGCTATTTTGTCCCTGAAGTAGCTCAGTTGGTTAGAGCATGGTGCTAATAGTGCCAAGGTTGTGGGTTTGATCGTTATAGGGGCCATTCACTTAAGAGTTGGACTTAATGGTCCTTGTGGGTCCCTTCCAACTCAAAATATTTTGTGATTCTGTGATTTTGCTTTTCTAGCACAAAACAGTTTTCCATCTGAAATTACTTTCAAAATGTATTTTAAAATTATTCAAAAACCTCAAATGGAAAACATCACTTCGTTTCAGAGCAATCAAGACAATTCTTTACCACAACTGACTCTTTTTCTTAATTCTGTGATTCTCTGTTTAAATATTCATCGACTCAAATCAAAATTACTTCTTTCTTTTCCTATGCCTGTCAGAAAACTATGACACCATTCTTCACATTCAGCTGTGATCCTTGACCCAATTTAAAAGAATATTTAAACATACTCTTAATTCTGAGACTAAGTTAAATACCTGTTCAGGTTCTCCAGTGAATAACTACAAATGCCAGGTATGCTGAACTGCTAAACATCCCCAAACCTTTATTTTCTTCGTCTTTTCTACATAGGATTTTTCTTTATTGCTTAATGGAAAAAAGAATGACAGTGTGTTAGAAACTGAGAAGAAGTTTTATACATTCAGAGACACTGTTGCTGAACTTTTGTTCAGCGGAGAGAGAAAATAATAAAGCAATATCTACCAAGCTTCAGTGTTTGGAAATAACATAAGTTCTCTTGGACACCTGAAAGGTTCTTCCTCTCCTGTCTTCCTAAGCAGGTATTATTTTTTGATCAAAAGACACAGAAACAAGGACTGAATAAAAAACAATAAAACAAACATTAAGAAAAGGAATATCATCCTTACCTGACCAATTAAATTATCATTATTTCATTATTCCCCCTCCAGCCTTACTGTATACAAATAGAACACGCAATCAAATTCACATTGAAGTCCAGTTCTTCATTTTTCTCTAGTTCAAACATATTTCAGAACAGACTAGGCTCCCTTTGTATATACATATATTAAAAAAAAGAACAGATTCCAATTAAAAAAACCACATTTCAAGCTGCTTATATTTTATACATACACATGTATACATGCATCAGGGGAACAAGCACACAGAACCAACCACAAGCAGTTAACTCCTAGCACCCTTCCTTTGTTCAGCTCCCACAAATTTCTGCTGCTGGTGGGTGTAAGGCTTTTGAACTTGAAAGCAACAAAGAGAAAACTGTAGATCAATGTGTTTAACCATGTGCTTTCCTGGGCTGCCTGCAGAACAGCTCTTGACTCGAGAAGGGGACATGTGCACATATGCTGAGCAGCTCACAGCATTCCCTGGGGTTTCTTTGTTTGTTCTGTATTTGTTTATCAGTTTCAATGGGACACACAATGGGATCCAGAGTAACTGTGTGCCTCAGACATCACTCAGCTGACTTTCCTCAGCAGAAGGAGGAAGAGAAGTATTTTGAGCTTTGCTCTCTGGATTGAAAGTTGAAATGAGTTGGTACGACCAGAAGGGTGCAGGATAATGTGCCCACCGCTCTGCATGAGGGAAAGTCCCCCTCTGCAGGAGGTGTCGCTTGTATTCCTCAAACCTATCCTAGCTTTTAAACACCATTAAATATACCTCTCCAGTTAACTTGGGAGGGCATACCTTCTACAGCTAGTGAAAAGCTGTTCTACTGCCTTGTAACAATATTGACAGATGCAGTCATAATGAAATATTTCCAAGCTGTTGCATGGCCAGAAAAGGAAACTACTGTTGGTGTGACCGCAGTATAGAAGTTTTCAAATATGTTGGATAGTTAGAAGGAAAAAAAAATAGTTTGGAGAACAAACTAAATTTGAGGGATGGACTAGGAAAAGCTAAGCAGGCCACGGTCAAGAATGTGTAAATAGAAAAGGATCTGTAGAAGAGAAGACAATACAGAAACAGACGACTACCCAGCAAGGTGGAAAAGAGCTTTTACTCATATTTGCTACTGTTCGTAGACTCACTCTCAGTTGTAGCAATAAAATAAATACCTGCCTCATTTAATCAACTTCATGATGCACCCAAGAAATTCTGCTCCCAGTTGGTCAGAAAAGAACACATGAAATCTCTGTCACACATTTATTTGCTTAACCCGGGATCAAGCTGCTAAACTGATGAGCAAACAGAAGCAGCAAAATGTTCAGAAACCCTACACACCCTGTTCCTGTAACAAACTAGCTAGGGACAATTCACTCTGACCTGGTGCAGACCATAGCCTCTTCTCCTGGGAAATCATCACCTGGGCAGCATCATTTAGGCTGGGGTCACCCTGCTTCATGGCAGGTGAGAGCCTCTGAAAGGTTAGGGATTGCTGAGAGGTCAACTAAGGGAGAAAGAAAAAGCAATGTGTGCAACAAGCATTTGCCCATTATATCCCAAGGCTGCACTTTTGGTTTTCTCAAGTTGGAAAGAGAAGGGAAGTTTGGCCCTGCACTGCTCCCTGGGGAAAGACTGCTCTGCCAGCCTACCTCTGACTCACTGTTTTGACATCTGGTATTAAAGCTTAGGTAGTTTGAAGATCAGTAGAATAGAGGCATTTAAAAAACCCATTCTTTCACCAGTACATTTGATTTTTAAATAACTGTGTTAATTCCAGAAGGTTCAACTTCATTTACCTCATCAGGCGCCTGACTATACCGAGTGTTATTCGAAGTTATTGTAACTCTCTTTTTTAAAGTGGATTTAAGCCATTATGGTCTATCACATAAATCCTTCTTAGTTTGTGGATTATTGACCTGATAGGCCCAAACAGCTCCATCTGTCCGTTTAAATGGGCACCAATGCTTTGAGTGTTTATTGCTTTCAATCCTATTATTTGTAAAGTGCTTTCTTCCTCTGTCTGTGTGTGTGTATGTTTGGTATTCAGGGACAATTTACTGCTGAATTTTTGTCTAAACTCTTTCAAATATAAGGCTTTCCTGTGCTAACTGCCCACATACAGTAGCACAAGGAAGTATACTGCTTCTTGATTTGGGAAATGAAGCTGTTGACTTAGAGCCAGCCTTTAAGAGTGATTTAAAAGTTGATACACTGGAAGAACATTTAAAAGAAAAAGGGACTCCCCTTTGAAATGCTGATGTGAATCCAGCCTGAGGTAATGAAGCTTTTATAGTTATAGAGAACATTACTTTTGGGTATCTACTCCAAGTACTTCTTTTGAAAGAGCTAAAATGATGCTCAAAGGGACATTTGTTGAAGAGAAAACAGGAGTAAAATAGTTTATCACCTGTTGATATGTGTAAGAGGTCAAAGTAAAAGTATACAGAGAAAACCAGACATTTTTCATTGATTCATGTTTGTGGGTCAAATTATTTACCAAGACTAAGTCAACCATCTTGATGTGTTGAGTTAAATAATTTGTGACAGAAATATTAAAGTGCTATGAAAAGGTTTCCTGTGCAAGGAAGCCTGTTCTTTCCTGCACCACAGGTATTCTACACACTATTAATTCTATTAATACACACTATTCTACACACAGGTATTACTACACACTAGTAATAACTAGAGTTATTACTATTAGACAATGTACTGAAAAGTCAGGAAATCAAATACAAAGACAAAAATCTTCAAAATGTGGCTGCCACCTCAGCCTGATGGATTTCATTGCTGCACTTTTGTCTTCTTCCTATGGGTAAGCCACTCCACCTGGCACCGGCGGGCCAGGCCACGCAAAACATGTGAATGTGTCTTCCCAGTATGCAGAACGCTTTGCCTCTGACATGGCTGGCTTCTCTTTGCAACAAAAATCGGTGGAAAAGAGACATTTTATCAAGTCAGTCCTGAATAATATTTAAAAATCTTACAGAAACTAAAAAAATACCTTGCAGGTGATCCGTGATAGCTTTTGTATATGTAAATAGAGATGTCTTAGGTCTGACACTTGGAAGAGAGTGGTTTGTATCGTGCTCATACTCTTTTGTAACATATGTATGCACTGGACACATGGTTGTTTTTTCAGGGATGGCAAAACTCAGGAAAGTGGGAAGATATTTTTGGCAAGCTATGTTTTTGGAGAAGAAATGCCTGGTTCCAAGACCTTTTCAAATCCAGAGCTAAGGCTAAACTGTGAGTGAAGCTGTGAAATACATTTGATCATACTTTTTTGTATATGATGGTGTTATTGTAAGTATACTTGTGCAAAACCACAAATACACACAGTCCACTTACTGTCTTTTTTTTTTTCCTTATCTAAGTGATTCCATGCACTTTTTTAAAGTCATCTGGATCCTCTGACCCAACCATTATTGGATCATTGACTCACTGTAGGGTTTACACGGTAGCAGTGACTCATCTTGTCCTAAGCAGAAAGCTTGTGTGAAACACTTCTTCCCTGAAGTGGAAGTAATTGTGTCCTAGTGCTTGTGCTTTGTTTTGGCAGCAAGAAAAGTGGTGGCCTCTGAAGACAATCCACACAGCAGCTTTTAGGAGAGAGCATCAGCCTCACTGGCTGAAGCAATTGGAAATTCTGCCCTGTTATACGAATTCAAAGCAAAAATTTGAAGTGTTTAGGAAACTTTCACTCCCTTTTAGCATCAATCTCAACAGTTATTTTGGGGGTTGAGCACATGTAATCCTTTCCTGTTGGATACTCAGTCTAATGGAAAAAGAGAGTGATGCAGATGTTCAGCTGCATCTTGGGTAACTGTTTTAGCAACACTTATGAAATGATGATATGCTGAAAGATATGGAACACAGTGATAGGGAGCATTTCTGCAACATTAAAAATTAAAGCTTCGGTCTCTAAGATGGAAGCAGAACACTACCTAGCTTCGGTCTCTAAGATGGAAGCAGAACACTACCTAGCATTCTGCATATAGCATATCCGTAAACTTTAGGATGACGTCTAGAATTCCAAGTTAATATTGGTTTCCTTACTCCTTACTATGTAGTTTTTACTAGCATTTTTATCCAACAGAAATGGCAGCTGAACATCTGAGAGAGGAGCATCTAAGAGATAAATGTGTGCATATGTGTTTTATTTTTGTATATATAGTATATACATATCAACACACTAAAACTCTGTGTAACTAGTTTTTGCTGCAGTCACCCTAGGTACCAACAGAATATGTTTAACACTGAGACATTTCTATGAAAAATCAGTAAATTTGTGTTTATCCCAACTTAGTGTCATTGAGTTACTGAGAAGAAATTACCCAAACCCCTTTTTCAAGTGGAAGGAAGTAACCTCTCTCCACCAAACACAAGCTTTCCATCAGGAGAATGGAACTGGGCCTGCTAGAGAAAGCTTAGCTCCAGCATGCTGAATGAATGTGGAGACAGAAATGAACCTCTCCAATGCTCACTGTTACTGCTTTAACATTTCAGTCACCAGAAGGGGGCAGATGATTTTGGTATACTACTGGAAGCTATCCATTTTATGAACTGTACCAATAATGTGGTTTATATTCTACTTGGAAACTAACTTGGTTTTTGAATTTATACTCACAGTAATCAGGTTTATCTAGTTAGTCTATAACATTGAACTTATTAAGTGGGGCCCTAGGAAGGATGGGATTTGAACAAGTTTTTTTGCTATTTTAATAGCTAAAACACTGTTTTAGGGGTGACTTTAATATCGTCTTAAAAATCTGATCTAATGAATACAGGCTGAAGGAATACAATCACTGTTGTAGTATTTTATTAAAGCAGTTCACATTATACTGAAGTCATGTAAACTGTCCTATTTCTGTGAAAGCTACTCTTCTGCTTCTTGATTTGATAGGCTAATAAAAAAGAAGGGATGTATTGTAGACAATTGCAAGCTTTTGGACCAGAAATGGAAATGCAAGGGGTAAGATAGTACACATCGATTGATAGGAAACTTCAGTCCATACACAGATTCATGTATCCTTCTTATGATAAAGAGTATGAAACAAAATAAATTGCTATACATAAGTCTTCCATCATGAAACAGAGCCATGAAAACTTAGCTGGTGGTTATAGTCTCAAAGCATATCACTAACTGGGAACATTACAGAGCAGAAGTCTCATTGCCACCTGGAGTTCTTTTAAGCTATACAGTTGTTATCTGACGTCATTCAAAGGGGAAAGAATGATAAACGCTCAATTAATTTTAAAAACAAAAACACATAGAGGAAACATCTGACTATTTTATTTAATTATTTTATTTAATATGCTCACATGAATGATCTTCATGGCTGTATAATTCATTTTAACATGAAATAGCCAGCTGTACAATAAGCCAGTTCAGGATGGGCCAATTCTGCTAAGACTTCATTAAAAACTTCATCCTGAGCCAGGTGAGAAGACTAAGGGCAGTCAAATCCATTGAAAGCTGTGGGATATGGTCACAATGTTTGAATCTTAAAGCAAGTCAAAGTGGAAGTGACTGTGAATAAGCACTGGGGTGTTTGGGTAACCCTAAGCCAAACTGGTAGGCAGTTTCGTATACTGGAATGAATTCTATAGCACCTAGCTTGAGTAAAACTTAACTTCAGTGACTGTTGATGGGCTGCTGGCTAAGCAGGTTTCACAGACTGGGATGCATACACTTTCTCAGTTCAGGGCTCTCTGTCTTATTTTCTGTTGAATTTGGCTTCCAGCACAGAGGAAGAAACTTCTGGGGCAGCTGAAGGATGAAGCCCACCTCTGGTCCTCTGGGCACCACTGAAAAGGTGCAAAAACTCTGCAGGGTCCCAGCTGACCTCAAATCACAGACACAAAGTCATGCTCTGGCTCAATCACTGCTTGTAGCCTGTGGGCAGGATGTGATGGAGAACAAAGCATGCAGAGGAGTTTTAGCAGGAGGACTTCAGTTGTCCTTGTACCTTCTTCAAGCCAGGCAGTTACAGTGAGTTGTCCTAGGAAATAGTGTGTGGAAGCCAAAACAGGCCCTTTTTCTCCAAAGAACCCTGTTCTTTCAATTTTGTATATTTTTTTAATTAGTTAAAATCTATACAAGAAAACTCAGCATGACTGATTAGAGCTTGCTCTTCAAGTAATGACAGTCAACACACTGTTCTGAAATCACAGCAAATGTCTGACAATTCAATGGTGTCCACAGATGCTGAGGTGAAATGATGCAGAGGACACAGATTATCTGATAAATATCTACACTGACCTCAAATGGCCCAGAGGACAAAGGTGTTCTAGCTTATGAGGACTTTATTATGTTGCCGCCTTCTCCCTCAAGAGATGTGTCTGCCTATGAGCTCTGTGCAAACAAAAAGCAGTGTTTACTGAAAGGATCATTTTCCTTTTAGCTCTGCAGCAGCTGAAAATGCCGAGTGATTTTGTTCACCTCTTAGGCTCCAGAAAAACCTGTGTGGCAGAATTGTCACAAAGATTTATGTTCATGTAGCACCTATAGGAGAGCTTTTCAGAAGAGTCCTATGTACATTCCCTAATAAAAATAAGTGAATAATCATTGGCAATATACATGCAAATTGGCTTTCCAAAGGATGGAACCACAAGACAGAGTATATCAGTCAAGGGCACCAAAGCAATTGTGAGCAGTCACCAGAGAATAAGTCCTTTCAGAATGCATGAAATCAATCTGGCACCCTCTGAAATATACGGTCCAGTTGCTTATGTCCATACAAATACTCACCCTCTCAATGTGGAGGCACTAAGGAATGCAGATTAAAAGGATTGTTTCAGGACTGAGACAATCACTCCACAGTGAGAAGCCAAGTAAAGATTGATCATTATTTTATCTGTGCTGAACAACATTGTAAGCAAATTGCATATAATTATGACAAAATACCATCAACAACATGACAGTCTCCTGTCGTGTGCTGGGGCATTTGGCACACAGCACTGCCGAGTCAAATATTTGTTCCCTTTCTGATGCTTGGTGTTTGTGTTTTGCCTGTTGCTTTGACTCACACTCTTGCTTCAATAAAGACTTATTATACTGTCATTGTGTACAGTGTTCACTGATTTATGCCAGAGGATTGAACTTCAGTAGGCAGGGTTTCATCTTCGTTCCTTACCGTAGGGACGGTTCCCTGCCAGAAGGTCTTTCCATTCCCTGGGGAGAACAAGGGGAGAAAAATGAGCCTAACCAGTGATATCACTGAAGGAGAGGGATGTACACACTGTGATGAAAGACAGGTGGAGATCCCTCCTCATGGAAGGAGAAGGTCAGTTCCCTGCAAGGACTTGCTGGCAACCTTGTGCTATCAGACAGATTTGACACTCATGGCCTGGACTTGCTGAGGATTCCTGCATGACTGCTAAACCATGTGGCCTTTTGGGGGACTGATGGCCTGTTCCCATTTTAACCTTGTCAACAAGACCCTTTGTCTTTGGTGGCAGATGGCAAAAGCTGCAAGAATAAAGGCTGAAGTCTCCATGTAAGGAGGTGATGTAAAGCAAATGAAACATCTCATCATTTTGACTAGTCTTAAGCCAAATACAAATGAACTCCAGAGGTTTTTCAAGCTTATAATATATAGTCAGAATAAATGGCTTCAGATTTTAAGTTGCTTGCTTTTCAAAGCAATCCTGAATGGTTATCCTGCAGTAGGATAAAGCTTAAAAAATGGGCAACACAACTGCAGATGAAATCTAATACTGACAAATACAATATAGTTCACAGGGAAGGTCAGAGGAATGACTAGACAGTGCTAACAACGTTAAAACTGCATATTCACAATTTTCCTTGCAGGCATAACTACTCCCCACAAAAAAAAAAAAGGTGCTTCAAAAATGTGCTGCACGTACTTGGCAACTGATCCTGGAGAAGTGAGCCAGTCTTTAACATCTTTCAAAGCTTTGCATGTGTTTGGAAATAGAGGTCCATCTACCTGATGAAGCCATGAGAAAGCACGGGATTAATCAGTACAGATTCTGTCTGGGCTTCCCCTTTTTCTGGTCAGAAATTTTGTTCAGATGCAGAACCTGGTTGTGGCATTGATTTTGGATTCCTTTTCTTTTGTGTCAGTCCACCTCAGGGAGAAGGTCAAAGAGCCACAGCAAGTATGTATGTCAGCTCTGTAACAGCAGTGCTGGTATGAGCAGATATTCGGCACGGTTTAAGTGCAATGGAGTGCAGCATTTAAGGCCTTAAACAGAGAGTTGAAGGATGAAAAGGGGCTATGATGGCGTAGGAGGTGGAGAGGCAGCAAATCCCCATTGTCTCCCTGATGGGCAGTGCATTCTGTACCCCAGTGAGGGTACAGGACGTACGGAACCCTCGCACACCGCCCCTCTGCTTTTGAGGTCACGCCACTGGAGATTTGAATGAAAATAAAGGAAGACTGAAAAACAATGCGACGCCTGAAGTGTTTTCCAGAGGCGAGAACAAAGGCTGCTGCATCTCTGGCAAGGCGATGAGCCCTCTAGAGGCAGCTACAGCCAGAGCAACCCCTACCCTGATGGTATGCTATTGAGGAAAAGCCCAGCCTGTTGTCCCATGCCTTTGCACCCTCTCCAAGTTCCCCTCCCTCTCCCACAGCCCTTCCCAGTATTCCAGTCCCCTGATGCCCACTCCTGGTCACTGGTAGCTACACCCGCGTTAGCCCGTAGGTTGAAGAAGTCCTGGGGAAAGCAGTTGCAGCTGGGCACAGAGACAGGAGCGTTTTCTCTGTATCAAGCCACTTAGAAAAAGTTTGCACACTGTCTGCTAGTACATTACATACAGACCATTGAGCATTCCTCATCCTACATGGTATTTGTTTAGAGATGTGGCAAGAATTGAGGAAAACAGCTTCTCAGCACCCAATAATCCTTTCACAGTCAATCTATGTGCAAGGTGAATCTACTCACAGTCCATCTCAGCCCTGGTAATAGCCATTAAGCACAGCAAGCATAACTTCCCCTCTGTGCCTAGGGTAATGCCAGGGTATTGCCTTCACCACTGTGCTTTCCCCAGGGAAGCGAGGAGAGAGTGAAGAGCCACGGTAAACTACTTGGGAGCAGTGCAGGATGACAAGCAGGCTGCAGGGCAGCCTCAAATATAAAAGATGACTAATTCCTTACTATTAATGAGTTAATTAAAATCATAGACTACAGCCCTTTCTATCCAGGGAAAGCAGTGGATACTATGGGAATGCTGTGATTTTTACCAGGCTGTTTTTCCAAGGGCTGTTGGAGCTGTGAAGCTGACCTGTCTCTGGCTCCTCTCTGCTGTGCGTGAAGCAGCAGGCAGAGAGACTCGATGTGCTGCAGCCTCACCGCAGCAGGGGCTGTGACTGGGGTCGTGACCATGTGCTGGTTGTGTTTTATCACTCTCACTTCATTTTCAAGGACTTGGAACTTGTCAAAAGCAGCAGTTTAGTACATAAGAGAAGTTATTTGGGCTCTGAAAAAAAACCTCTCCAGGCACTTCTGTACACCTGTCTTTACAAGATAGCATAAAACCTTTCTGCAATCTCCCTCAGGAATGCATTATGTACCAGTTGAGAGGGTTCAGCTTGGTCCAGAAAAGTGCCCTGCATTTTTTCTTTGCTTTCTCCTCAAAGCTCTGAGTGATTCCTATCTACCTGCTATCATTCCACAATTTATTCAGAAGGAAAACCTTTCCTTTTACTCCCTATTTCCTCAAAAAATTTACCCTGTAAGCTGAGCATTAAAGGGCTTAACACCTTAAGCCTATCAAGTCAATGTCTGTGGTAGTAATTGCTGAATGATCTTGCTCCAGTGGACTACAAGATGCAACAGCAAAATGGTCCAGTGATTTCTCTGCTGAAATAGCTAAGTCTAGTACTAGCATTTCCTATGTCCTTACTTTTCTTGACTAGATCTTAATTAGAAACCTATAAAAATTCCATACTTTGATTAAGAGACAGTAATAATTGGAAACATGTAGTTAATTTCTTCACACCACTGCCAGGTTCACCCATCCATCTCAGGTAAAGAAAAAAACCAAAAAAGAAGATACAATGTTACACAGAATTACTCCCCACCTTCCCCTCACCCTCAAATTAAAAACCTTGTATAAGCCTCTCACAGGATATTTGTGGCATGATATGAAGAATATCAAGTATAAGTCTTTTATTTTCACTTTAATTTATTGTGCACATTATTTTTAAAAATATGATGGCTGTTTTAATTCAAGTAAGAATATATGTTAGCTAGCCCTCACCTGGTTGCTTTTGGAGAGTATTTCTTCAGGAGAGATATATTTTTTCCCCCCTCCAAATGGAGGCAAGTCTCAGAAGTATATATTCTCAAACAGAATGCAAACATATAACTTTTTTTAATCTCTTTTTTTAGTATTTGTTTTGGTAAACTAATAAGACTTTTGGAATCAGCATTTTTAAATGAGTTAAAACTACAGCTTGATGCTCAGGCTGATAAGTTAGCAAGGCAGGGGAGTGACTATTTATTCTTGGAAGTCAGTGGCAGAAGTGATGTAAAGCCTAAAAAAGATATGTTTCTTTTATAAAGATGTTGGTGCTGTGTAAGCAACAGTACACATATTTCATCTAGTTGTTTAGTTGTTGGTCTCTCACAAGCTACAAACCCCCACTGCTGTAAGCAGTAGTCACAGCAATCCTTTGCCCACTAGCATCAGTTCCCTAGAGACTTGTAATGCATCCTAGTCCTAGACTGGAAAACACAAAGCTGGCTGATTTTTTCACTTTGATTTTAAACTTTTAGCCAACAAAAACCTTGGTTTCCTGCATGCATTTTTTGGGGGGGTAGAAAGTTCTAATCTGGTTAATACCATCTTGAAGGAACCAAAAATTTACTAATTACTCTTGACTTTGTCTTTAAGGCTACAGAACTCTGAAGATCAGCATCAATTTTTATCAGGACAAAGAGTAGAAAATAATAACTCATGTCTTGTCAAGCACTTCTCTTGCCTCCTTCGAGAGCTCAGCCTTTGGTGGCTGCAGTGGGCTGGACATGTAGCTATAATCATAGAAGTTTTGGACCAAGGAGGAAAAGTACACAGATTTGGAGAAGGCCACTGTCTTCCTCTGAAATCGTCCTACCATTTTACAGTAGGATGAAGAGCTCTTGTCCTTCCTCTTTGTAATTAGAGAGAAATTACATTTCATGCCATTCTGGTGGCCCTTTAGGGCTCAGGGGAGAAATTTTGCCCTTGTCATGACTGTCTGGTCAGTGCTGAAGTTTTATTGTTTTTTCTGAATACAGATAGCTGATAAGTAAATTTTACAGTTTGTGTTATTACAGCTGGCTGGTGCCTAGTAGAAGGGACTAGTAGAAGGTTTCCCAGCAGACTGGCTGGGGAAAGAGGAAGAGTTGCACAGTCACAAAATATTTTCCTTACACTGAGTCAAAATTTCCCATGTTTTGCCTTGTGTCTGTTGCCTCCTGCCCTTACAGCATGCAGTTACAAGAAGAGTCTTGTTCAGTATTTGCAGACAGCAGATCCCCTCACCTTTTCTCGTTTTGGCTGAATATATCCATCTCTCAGCTTCTCCTCACGCTCCAGCCTCATGGTGACCCTCTGCTAGACTGGCTCCAGTGTCAGCCTCTTTCTTTTACTGCCAAGGCCAAAAATGGATATAGCACCGCAGCTGTGGTCTCATAGTTGTGGAGGAGAGGGAAATAACCACTTGCTAAACAATTCTTGCTAATGCAGCCTGGGATGCTGTTGGCCTTCCTTGCTGCAAAGATACATTGCTGGCTCCTATTCAACTTGATACTCACTCCAGGCCTTATCTGCAAAACTGCTTTCCTTTCAGACCTCAGCCTGTCCTGTGCATGGGGTTATTTCTCACCAGGGTGAGTCTTGGTGCTTCACATCGTTGAACTTCATGAGGTTCACTTTAGCCCACTTCTCCAGCGTGCTCTCCAGCATATTGACTGCTTTTCTGCTTTGACATCATCTGAAAACCTGCAGAGAGAACACTCATTCTGCTCATCCAGTCCCTTAGTAAAGACACTAAACAGTACTGGCCCTGGTAGGGATCTCTGAGGGCCTTTACAAGTAAGTGGCTGCCATTTGGACTTCATATTCATAATCACTACTTTTGGAGCCTGACAGTTCAGAGGATTTTCTACCCAACTTCTTGTCCCCTCATTCAGTCCACCTCTCACTAATTTCTTTATAAATTTGATTTCCAAAAGAAGGTACGAAATAAATTAGGACTTAAAATAACCATTTAGATTCAGAACAAAATATTTTTATTGGCTTAAGCAATAAGGAAGCACAGAAATTGTGGCAGCAACTTATGCCAAAATCATGTTTTGTGGCTCGTGAAATTACTGCCATTTTCCTCAGAAATCTGTCCAAATCAATCATGGAAAAAAAGTAATATTGGGAGATGGAGAGCACCTCGTATAGGCTGGCTGTTGGAAGAAAACTTATGTAACACCTCTGATCTATTAATTTTAAAAACATTAAGCACATTCAAAAGATAATGAGTCTGTGAGCTAATCTCTAGATGTCAAACTATCACTATTATTTGAGATACACCTGCCAAATATGTATAAACAACCTTGTTATTGTCCTACAGCATATGTGGATTACTTCTCAATTTCTGAAAACATGAGATCTTTTTCTTTAAGTCTGATTTGTAGGAATTAGTTTAATTTTTCCTTTTCTGAGAATACCTGCTGTAATTATCTCTCCATGGTAAGTCGGGAGAAAGGATGACCACAGAAGTCAAGTGATACTAAGGAAAGATTTAAAAATTAAAAATAACAAAACCATCAAGAAAAGTTCCTTATAAATAATTTCTTACAGAATACTTCAGACTTACTTTTAACTCCCTTGGATGTTACTCTTCCTGATGTCAAGGTATTATATATAGATGTATATAGAATATGTATATCGATGTAGATATATAGATATATATAGAATCAACACCTTCAGAAAAAGGACTTGTGATTTTAGATGCCACTGTTTTGGGAGCTCAAACTGAAGACAGTTGGAGGCTGCTCATGACAAGGTGATCCCTATCACTGTCTAGCAACTATCTGCACTCACAGATTTCATGGACATTTTGAAAATAGTAGTTACAAATCCCCTCTGGTTTGTGAAGTCCAAGCTACCAAGATCATAGCTGGGCCTGTTACACTCTCTCCATGCATTAAACACCTACAGTGGTGCTGGGGATGTTCAGTAAACACTCAACTGACTTTACTCTTTGGCTTAAAGTGTTTCCAGACACTGAAGAAGCCAGGTTCCAAACCTCAGAGACATTTAGGATCATTTAATGGGAATCAGGAGGCAGCCTTTGCGTGCTTGGGCTCTATGGGTTATGAAGAGAATAAACAGTTCCAGGTTCTCTAAGGCTTACTGTGCCCTGGAAGGGCCCCATGGTGGAAGTCTCCAAACTGCTCAGTTTGGGAAGACCAGTGTGGCACACTGCATCTTCAAGGCCAGGTTGGATGGGGCTTTAAGCAACCTGGTCTAGTGGAAGGTCTCCCTGCCCGTGGCATGGGGAGTGGAACAAGATGATCTTGAAGGTTCCAAACCATTCTGTGATTCTGTGATCTCTGCTTGCCCACTTGCATTTCAGGCAGACAGCATCTGCTGCCCAGTGCAGATGCAGCTGGAAAAAAAATTAAGTCTAGAGTAGGCTAAGAAATTTATGAAGAACTGGAAATGCACTAAAACCCAAATATAAAAAGGGAAGGAGCATGAGGTTAGTCAGACAGTTTCAAATGTCAAAGACATCATCTCTACCTCACCAGCAGTGGATGGGTGGATTTCCCCCAAACTAGATGCTCAGATACGTGATAATTTTTTGCATTGAAAAAGATAGGTCAATAACAAACCCAGAACCTAAATATAGATGCTTCTACACTTAGTTACTATGTAATGCAGCCTGATGATGGTTGCCAGAGAAACCCATTTATGCTGTTGAATAAGGCTGTGCTGTCCCTGCTTTTATCGTCTCCCACATAATGAACTTTTTAAAAAGTGAAGGTTTAGTTCAGAATGGAACTATGGTGAATGCACTGCATGCAGAGGCAGTAAGTGTTTAGATGTCAGCTGTGTATATGTATTTTTCCATTTTGGGACACAGTGAAATAACTCGAGGTATCTCTCTATAGTGCTAGAGAATGGCGGCGTTGCTGGCTCAGTCTGAGCTCTTCTGTCTCAGATGTGGGGGTGGGTGAGGAGAGACACTTTCACAATACACTCTACAAAACTTTTGCCTGACTCTTGGGTTCAGTCTTTTTTACAGCTATGAGGTGTTGGATTCCTTCATGACTGCATAGCTTTTCACAGACATGGGTTCTTCGCTGCCAAGAACTAAAATCAGACAAACCAGTGAACCACATGAACTGAAAGCACCACCTATGTCCTTGGACTGTCCCTCCTTCTAGGAGCTGCAACCCAAGCTGACTAGGCTGAGAGCAGGGCAGCAATATTTGTATTAAGCAGTGAGACCTGTGCATTATGATTCAGTAAGCTTGCCAAGGGCACAAGGGAAGTGGGCTAGAGCTAGGCTATGGATGGGCAGGATTTCTGCAGCCTGTCAGGCATGTCATTTTGCTAAGACAAAAAAATCATGAGTCTTGGAGAGCAGACATATAGGGGTTGAATAACTGTTGAGTCTCCTCTTGTATGAGAAAAAGTGACCATGAATAATTCTGTTTTCCAGGTCTCAGATAGGTCTCCTGCCTTTGTACCATATCTTGTCCAAAGGAACATAGCACCACTCAACTGAATCTTCACCTTTTCCCAAGCTTGATTTCTGTGAATCTTGTGCTTCGCCTGAGCAGTTATTTGGTCACTGGAACCAACCTTCTCTATCTCATAGCCTTGTCTGCAAGGGATGGATTTTCATGTTGTGCTGTGAACTGAGTAACATCTGTCACTCATGGTCAAGATGAAGAGCATTCCTCTGACACTTGCTTTCTGTAAAGTCCTTTAATTAACCCTGTGTAGTTTTATGAGACTGGAGGTTTTACAGACTTTTAAAAGGAATGACGTGGTTTCAGCTCACAGCAGAACATTCTTTTGGTAAGATGGGAAAAATAAGTCAGAGGGGGGAGTGACGGTGAACCACTGAGAGCACGGGGAAAAAAAAGAAATTAGGAAATATCCCACACAGCTGAAGCCAGCTACTCAGTGTAAAGTCCCCTAGATCATTTGTATACTGTGCTTAGAAAACACAGCTGGGCAAAAGACCAACAGTACCGTGACCATTAGATATTAAGTAGAAGGAAAAGGGTATGGAAGCACCGCCACCAGATTGCTAGAAATATTTGAATATGAGGAATGGAGGTGAAAATAATATTTTGAGAGCTCAATACTAGAATTCCCCCCCCCCCCAGTAAAACTGGCCTTATTTCTTCTGAAAGATGTCTTCAAGGATTTTTAAAATATCCTCAGACTTTTCCCTTGCTGCTGGTCTAATGTTTCCTCTCATTCTTTCTCCTTGTTTAGGATCTCCTCATGACTCTTTTTTTTAGTTAAATATGTGAAAGGAGACCTTTGGTTTTCACATATTTTATTTCTCACAGCACTGTATTTTAAAACTTCCTGACATAGTGCCAATCTGAGTGCTTGTTTCATGCTCTTTTCTGCATGAAATGCCTAGGACAGTTACTTCTATTTTTTTATTCTTCCTTCACACAACGACTTCTACAATAAGACCCTGATACTTCAGTAGAGTTGCTAGGCACTGCTGTAGCAGTGATTATAACAAATTATAACAAAGAAAAATGCACAATCCCAGAACATGTTTCAAAGCCCTTCTCACTTCACCAAATACACGCAGACATGCAGAAATACATTGAGAGGTTTATCGCTGCCCAGTGCAGTTCCCCAGCCTAGGAAAATCATACCTTCAGCCTCCTTCATTACCATGGCTTTCATTATCCAATTTCATTCTTCAAGGTTTCAGAAGTCGGCGGTTAATAGTACTTTTCTCATAACTTTCTGGCTCTCATCTTTCTGAGTGTTGTTTCCTTTCAATTTACTAAAGGACAAAAGGTTTCCACAGGCTTGCTGCTCTACCTACACACTTGGGAAACAGCAGGGAGAGAGATGCTGCTGAAGCACGAGCTCCATTAGCAATTGTTTCCCTTGCAAGGGCACAAGAAAATGTGATTCTCTACAGGATGCTGATCACAAATTCCCAAGTCTTCCTTTGTCAAAGAGAAGGGAAATTGTTTGACTCTCAGCTTTGCAGCCATACTTTCTCTTGCTATCACTGTAAGTAGATTTAACTACTGCCAGGTTTTAGACAAATCTTCAGCAAGTGCCAGCAAAGCCAGCTTGGTTTTAACAAGGACTGTAATTCTGTTTTCACAACGGTGGAATGAAATAGGAACACGTCTCATCCTGAGAAGCCTCTAAGAGCAATACCCATGGCTTTGCCCTAAGCTCCATGACAGAGGGGTCATGGTCACTGGCTCCTCTAGAAAATAAATGGGGGATCCATCCTGTACCAGTCAAATAAAAAGCAAAGTTTACTTCCCCTCCGTGCCAGCACAACCCCATTGACTGTCTTTTATAGGCAGGGCAACATTGGAGTAAATCTGTACTATCAGCTGGAATCAGTCCAGGAGGGCTGGCAGTGGCACTGCTGGGGATGTTGCTTGGACTCCATCCAGTGCTCAGGTAGCCACAGGGCACACACAGTGAGCCATGTGCTCCCAGTGCAGGAACAGCTCAACTTCCTCTGTCCTGTCCTGAGGTGGAGCAGGCACATGACCCTTGGCACTGGCTGAGGTCAATGCAGCTGTAGGTTTTCTGCCCAAAATGTGGGTATATGCTTGTGATAGCATAAGGGGCCAGACAATGCAACCCTTCTGCCATCGGTATGTGATTGCTTCAAGTTAGTCTTCAAACGTTAGTGACTGAAGTGGAGAAATGAGGGAAAGGGAAAAAGGTAATAGGCTGTGCCACAGGAGCAGCCATGTTCCTGCAATTCTTCGGGTTCAAACAATAGAGGAGACAGAAGAAAGAAAGTGTGATGCCAATCACTGTTTTCAATATCCTCCCACATAGCAACTGCTTCTATTGAGCCTTTCTATCGTGAAAGCCCTTCTTTCACTGCAAACAGAGTGGGAGCTCTCAGTGAGCTTTGGCTTCCAGGAGAGAAAAATACTGTGCATTGGTCAATATCAGTGAAACCTTGTTTATGCCTTGGATTTGCTGGAGTGCTGCACCTAATTGGGGGCTTGGCTTAGTGGGGCTTTGCTCTGCAGAGAGAGAGAGGAAGAACTGGGGAAGGCTCCCTTGCTTGCAAATTGGCTCCCTGACATAAGAGAGACCACATTCTTCCTTTGAACTTAACCAGCGGGTCCTTACCAGCCCTTCAGCCTTATTGCCTGCAGGGCTCCAGCTCTCAGAACAGAGAAGTGGGCCGTAGACCACAAAGACCAAACACTCTTCCCTGTCACCTCAGCGTTGGTTAAATCCCGACTGTCTGGTTGCAGCTGCCTTGCAGTTCCCAAGCAGCATCCGCTCAGTATAATGTCTCTGCCACCAAAGCTACTGTAATGAGCCTCCACCACTCCTAGCTGCACCAGACCTGGACTATGACAAAGTTTGTACCTGGATCTGAACTTTGCTCTTGAACTAACTTCTAGTTTTTAAAAGAATTTTTGTTGGCTTCCAAGTAGACTGAAAGGGAATTAACATTCTCTAGGAAACGTGACAAGAATGTCAGTAGAGAAACCTGAATTTAACTTGAAAAATATGACGACACTGTATGAGCAATTAGCAAGGGAATCCCTGTATAAAACAGGTTGTTAATACTGATTCTTTTTTTAAAGAATTCATTAAAAGTAGAGCTGAGCAGATGAAGAAAATAACTATTTCAGACCATTAATGGAACTTTCCAGTTTTTTGTAACACTTTTGAAAGATGATCGTTGCAAGAGAGAAGAGAGAAGCAAAAGATGTGCTAATGCTCAAGAAAAAAACTTTGCTGGTAAATTGCTACACATCTTTTCAACTCAGAAATAAAATACCAGAACAAATATTAGTAGCAGTAAAGCCACTGGAGTACCAGAGACTAAAGAAATGCTCAAAGGTACCCTTCCTCCAGCTAAATGCTTTGACAAATTATTTTAAAAGACTTGATATATAGATCAACAGTGATGACAATTGTATTGTAGTATCATTACTATGTTATTTCTGTGTGAGAATATTGGTTATAAAGCAAAATTACAAAAAAAAAAAAAAATAATGCCCCTGCAAATTGGATTGCTTCTGCAGTTTTCATTATTGGTCAGGAAGCTGGTAATTGTAGGATCATTAAGAAGTGAAAATGTGTCTTAAAATAACTTGTTCAGCAAAGAGGCCCTTTTATTGGATTTCTTTCTCTGAAGACCAGCTCCAATATTTCTCAGAGCTGCAATATGCTGAGATGTGCAAGTCCTTTCTGCTCTGCTACAATTTACTGAGTGAGCAAAACAGCTTCTTGATAGATTGAATTTAATGAAACTTGCATGGAATGACCTAATCACAGGACAGATGACCTAAAAACAGAGCCCTCTGTGGCCCAAACCACCTCTGTACAGCTGCTGGAAGGATGACAGCTTGGTGGAGACACTGCAGAAAATAGGATTCCCAGGCTTTCAGAGGAATAAAAAGCTGCAAATAGCTAGCTTAAGGATTTAAAGGAAGGGCTGTAAGAGCTACCCTTCAAACTTAGTGGTAGATCCAACCAAAACCCCCTAAAAAAGAAATGCTAGAAATTTGCACCTATCTTTATTCAAGATGAACCTTCACATGAAGCATACCTTGAGCATAAATAAATTCTAGGTGTTGAGGCCTCACTGTAGCATTTTTTGGTTTTACCCTACACTTCAGCAACTTCAGAGCTGGGAGACATCCATGATCTCCTCACCCGATTTGCCTGACCCCATTGCATGAGAGTCACAGGGGCAACTCCTCAGACAGGACAATTTGGGGCCCTGTTGGGGGAGCACAACAGGGCACAGAGCAGCCAGACAGTGACTTGCTGCTTCCCTACTGGATAGATGCTGTACCCTCCTTCAAGGCCAAAACACCCAGAGACCTTTATATGTGTGGTGTAATGGCCCTGACCGCTCATGGTCTTTGGATAAACAGCATGGTGTTGTTGGGCTGATACATTATGGCTGTAATGGGATGTCAGAAATCCCTTGTGCTGCATGGTAGATACCTCTGTGTGCAGGAGAGCAGATGAAGAGGGAGTTCTGCTCTCTACAGACCTTCATGTCAGCAACGTGAGCTCAAATCTTTCCTATCCTCAGTGCAGGTAATTATGCCCTCCCACTGCTTTAAACAAAAATACATTTTGTCTTTCAAACAGTCAGACTTTGATAACTTTTTTTCTGCCCACCTTAGCTCATATCAATCAGGCTTTACGTAACAGTGGTATTTTAAGAAGTAACACCTACTCTGTTGAAGAGCTACTAGCAAAGGCTAACTTAAAAGGAAAAAGGTAACATGGGATGTTATGTTCTGTCTAAGGAAAATATTTTCACAAGTAAAAATCAGAAGGAAAAGCTGACCCAGAGAGAAAAAATGCTATAGAAGGATCCTTAGTACTAAATAGGATTTAGTTTCTTGATTTCTGGCCTTAATTCTGTTTTCACTTTCCAGGTACTACAGAAGAGGGCAGTATAAACCCAGTGTTTTGCATGTAGTAACAAGAATGCTTCTGTGGTCACATCAACAACATTGAACATTAAATGAATATTTCTGTTAATACACTAGGGAAGAATTCATTCAAGAGCATATCCAGCCTGTTAAATCTTCAGTGGTTCACATTCTGGAGGATTTTCTAGCCTGAGTCTTTGGAAACAGAACAGGGAGTCTTCTTTCACTCTGCATTTTCAGATACAATCTAGCATATACACTGCATGTGAAGTATATACATCATAAAAGCCAAAAAAGCAAAAGCAGGGTCAGAGTTCAGCAGTGATTAAGGTAGGCTTTTGCAGCATAGTGCTTTTACTTACTCCCATGGAGATAGTTAAGAAGGCTATGTCACAGGAACAGAATGGTTCTCCAAGAGTTCTACTTCTGCTGGTTTTGACTAAGTGGAACATCCAGTTCCGGGTGGGACGGAGCAGCTGGAGGACTCCTGGTTAAAAGACTCTTAAACAATGCTTTCAGATTGTAAAAGGCTTTTTGTAAGTTACCACACTCACATACACTGGAAGGGACTGTGTGAACAGAGAGGAATAGAGGCAGGTATCGATCTGGCTTGTTGTTTAAAAATATGAGGATGCATAATCTTGTCTGCTCAGATTGACTTCACTACCACAGCACCACAGAGCTATAACACCTTCCAGTCATAATACGAGTCATGGCTGCAGTGGCAGCATCATTGTATCTCACCAGGCTCTGAGTAAACAAATGCAGGAAGGTTTCCAGCTAGAGATGATACTCTTAATCAACCTGATACTATTATAACAAGCAGACAAGCTTAAGATATAATGGTTTGTCACGCCTTTGAGGAGTTAAGTTTGCAGAACACTTTGCACTCCTCCCTTTCCATAGCACTCTTTCCCTTATGTAATAGTTTGGCTTCCCTTATATAATAGTAACTTTCTGAAGTCTCCTTTTATTGCTGGTTTTTAAAAAGGTTTGCATCTCTCAGAAGACAAATTTCCCTGTGAACTATGACAGGAAACATCAGACAGCTTGTGGAGGTTGTGTGTGCAAAAGGAAGGAAAAATTTCCTCCAGAAGCTGGAAGGAAGGGGATGAAATTACTATTTATACTATCACAGGCTTAAAGTTATAATTTGACATTTAAGATGTACTAAGTGAGAAACTTGTATAAAATCAACTTTGAAAACCTAACAGGATAGCACAGGGACTGTAGGTGGTTACAGTCTAATAGAGAATTTTATAGAAGTGTTTAGCAGGGATAGTGCTCTAATAAAGAGAGTCTATAAAAAGAAATTTCTGTGAAAATCTATAGGATTTAACATCAGAAGTGTGGAGAAAGGGGGAGAGGTAGGGGAGCAGGGAGAGAGAAGATGTGACTTAAGTAATGTCTGCTGAAAATTACATGTTTTACGATCTTGTGTAGGTGGACTCTAAACATTTTAATGATGCAAACGTCAGACTTGGATTTCAAGAGCCCCAAAGCATGAAATGTTGAAATGAAGGGCTGGAGTTTCTGCCCATCTGTAGCAGAATTGTACTGCTATTTATAGGCTTGCTTTTTTCAAATATCTAAAATGCTTTCATTGCTTCTCACAAACAAGCATGTATATAGCTGAATGTAACTGAATATACTGCACTTTTTATCAAATTAACAGGGGTCCAAAATCCTACCTTTTCCCTGTGAAAGAACCTGCGTAGGTAGATAGCCTTCAAGCACTGCCTTTTGAAAAACATTGCAACTGCTGCATGAAGGGTGATTTTGTAATTCTCAGACTTGGAGATTTTGCACTGATCCTAGTGTTGGGTTTGAAATTTTTCCAGGCTCTGCCAAAATTCTCTTCCTCCACTTGCAGTCTCTGGTTGCTTTCCCCTGTGTTTTGACAGGGAGGATCATGACTGAATTTGCTGGGGAGATCCATATTCACGGAAGGCAGTTTTTAACCCAACCACACAGTTAACCTGAATGCATCCTAGAAAACATGCTAGTTAAATGCATTATATACATTTACTTTGTCAGCTGTTTTTCATGGATGTCACTTTAGCAGTCACCGCTTAAGAACTCTCTGGTTGATTTAGGTTTGCTGTAGTTTGAAATCCCTGTCAAATCCAAACAGTGTCTGTGAGTAAGGAAACATGACCATCAGCCAAGCTCAGTGTAGAAAAACATCCTGGCATTGCAGTAATTACAGTACAGAGATAACATAATTATCTGGAATAGATGGAATTGTGTATTAGCCCCATTTTCTTAGACAAATAGGTCATGCACTTATTCAGAAGGCAGATTTGTATTATGTTTGTTACTTTTGTCATCCCAGGAATCTTTTCAGGGTGTTTAAGAATAAGAGATGTATGTTGTCACGAAATTGAGTCTGACGTGTTTAGGCACTAGAAAGTAACAAATATAAACAGACAAGAAACACAGGAGCAAATCTCTGCCTCTCTAATGCCACTTTCTTCATGGGGTACAGTCTGTCACTAGGAGGCAGTTATGCCATGGACTATGTGGCCCTTCTCATTTCTCCAGCACTTTTTCACAAACCCCACATTTTCTAGGATCTGGGAGCTGCGCTACCAGCTTTACCAGTCTCAGAGTGACCTGGAAACATGACTTGTCCAGATGATAGAGGAGATGTCTAGTGATAACCTTATCCAATAGCAATATCCAATAGCCAATTTGATGTTGAACAGCTTCGGTCCCTTGTCCAATGTCTCACTCAAACGGACCAGCAATCCTCTGGGGAACCTTACTGTGCCATGCACAGGATCCACAGCACCACTCTTATCCACAGCACCACTCTTCAGCCAAGACTGTAGCAAACTGCTTCTCTAACCTATTGCTATCAGTGTTTCCCTGCCTGTGTTTGGCAGGACAGTGAAGCTCTTTGGCATGTTTTAGGCTTTCCACTGCATGATGCAGCATGAGGGCCAAATTCCTCAAAATCCTTCTAGGCCCTGGCCACAATAACCTCACTTAGAGAAAAAGCAGTCAGCTTTTTCCTAGATAAATGCTCATAGTGCATGCTATTAATTTGAATGAATGTAAATATAAGCGCCTTAAATTCTCCAGGAAGAACTTCAGGAAAATGAAGCAGACATCCAGTCCTTAGCAGGTAGATTTCTCATAGAGGCTTAAAATTGTGATGTACTGATCATAAAGGTGTCATTCTTCTAAAAAGTAAATGGAAAAAACATTACACCATGACTTGGTTGACCATTCACCATTAACCAGCCAGTCCAGTTATAAATACCAAGTATCACAGTGCTCCTTCCTGTCACTCTCCACATCACGGTGGATAGTATGAACGATCAAAGCCTGACTGTGCATATCCAGACCTCAATGTACTTAAAAGTCTTGATGGATAAGAAGAGTGGACAGGCTGGGAAGGGGTGATGCTGCTGGAAGAGGAAGCACAGGCATGTTGTCTAAGTTTGCACACACAGTGAGACAGGGCAGGGAAAGAGTATCTGGAGGGCAATAGGTGAGCATATGGAACAAGGTGCCAGTACAAATACAAGTAATATATAGCAGCTTGCTTTTAGGTAAAGCAAACTTAGAATATGCACCCAGCTATGTCTCCTAAATGACACACCTTGAGTTATTAGCTCTGCTTCAATGACAGTGGTCCTTCGGATTGCAGAGGTGCAGGCTCCTGTTTCTTAACATTTCAAACTTGATAAAAATGTAAAAAGGGATTGCAAGCTAGAGAGGACGATGGTCACAGCAGCAATGAACTGCTGAAACGCACTTTTTTCTTGACATTCGGCGTCCCTCACTAGAGGGCACCAGCACTTCAGTTTAGTGCCAAACTTTGTTCAGAAAAGTAAGAGTTCCTGGGAAAAAATCCCCCTGTTCACGGCTAGGGATTAGTATGCAAGAAAATAAAAACTGTAAATAATAAGAGTAAGCAAAGTTGCTATGCTGAGAAGAAAGGACATTCAGGTCAAAGATTAGGTTTCCAAGTTTGTGCTTAACAAGAAAAACTGGACACCTTGCTAGCTCCAACAACAAAGGCTCACTCCTGGCAAAATAAATTGAAGCATATAAAATAAACAAACTCAAATAAATTAAAACAAAAGATAAAATTACCTAATTATAATTCAGTATACACATCTTGATGCATCAGAAAAAGGGAAGTCAGTACTGATCAATTAGTTAACAAAATACTGCTCTTGTTTAGGACACTTTAGAAGTGAATGGAATCAGCTCAGATCAACCAGCTTGAACATAGAAGGATAATGCAGTTGTGTGATCCTCAAACTTATGAAACTTGCTTCCCTTAATGTCTAGAAAAAAAATGACTTTCACACTTTTCATCTGTGGTGGGCAAGTCCACCCCACAACCCCATCCCTGTGACTGTGGAGTTGCACACCATGGTATGACTGGCACCTGTTCTTTGGCTCACACAGGTACCCTGGTACCTCCTGGTTTGATATTTAGCAGTGTGGGAATATGGGTTGTGGCTACCACCATGATATCCCCTTCCAGTGAGCTCTGCCATGCCCCAAGCCAGCCTGGCCCGGTCAATCCAGGACTTGCTGCTGGTCCAGCCTCCTGGCATTCATTTTGACTCTAAGCCATAAAAAGTCAGCACTACCCTAAAACACCACTCAAAACAGAGTGCCTAAGAACAGACTTTCCTGAAGCCAGCAAGATAACAAGGCCATTTAATCATCCAAAACTATGTGGCCTCAGCTTTGTCCCTCAAGGACATAAACATCTCTTTTTAACCAGACTTGGCAGCAACAGTCCTTCTCCTGGATTTCAGCTTTCTAAAACATTCATAGAAAAGCTGATCCTTGCATGACTTGACTGAAGAGGCTGGTGCCTGTGAGGGACTGAACAAGCTGGTGGTTAAAATATAGGTTGGCACGTAGGGAAACCAGTACTGTGCAGGGACAGAACTTGAACCTGCGTCTGGGGCAGTGTATTTGAGTACCCTTTACACTGATTTGTCCTCCTTTTTATCTAAAAGGTACTTTTGAGAGAGAGGAATCTGACTATGCCTGCATGTCTGGACAATATAAGGATTGAAAAATAGAAGGAAAAAGACCAAAAATATAGAAAAAAGATACAACTGAGGGGACACCTGAAAACAGCCTTTCAACATGTAAAATGAGACAGGGCAGTGCTTGTTCTGCAAGTCTTGGCAAGGTTGAGGTGCAAGATCTACTTGGAGGAGACCTATGTTGTCAGTCCCAGGTGGATGTGAACAAAAACCAGACTTCCCCAATGGAAACTCAGGCATAAAAATTCCCAAACCAACTAGATGCTTATGAGATTAGTTGGCATTTTATGAGTACTAGTGATTGGCCACAGTCTTACAGGCAAGTATCCTGATGCCTAAGTCTCTGCATGTTTAGTAAGCCTGGAAGACTCATCTCCACAGAATCAGTACCAAGGGGGGAAGGGGCAGTAAGAGCCTCCCAGGGAATCCCTCAGATCCAGCTTCTTGTGGTATTCATATTATTCCCCTCAAACCTAACCCCCACCAAATGCTGCTGAGACCTCAGCTTGGACATTTGGTCTGGTCCTGGAGGCTGTGCTATAGGGGGGAGATAGATGAGGTGGGCTGGGAGCAGAGCTGATCAAGAAGAATGACAAAAGGCTGGGAAATACAGTCTGTGAGGAGCAACCTCAGTGCTGCTTGTTGAATAACAAACACTGAGGAGTACTGAAAATAGACCCAGAAACTCTGTGAAACGTGTAGAAAAATAGCCATTTCAAAGGGATGCTGTAGAAGATTGCCTAGCTCCCCTTTCCAAAGTAATGTTGTATACTTCTCTGAAATCTCAGGTTTAGAAATTAGTCTAGAGAAACAGGGGCAGTGAGGAAAATAGTTTGATAGTTTTGTATGTTTTTTACAGTCAAGAAAATGGGAAGGTATTGCAGTTTTCAGACGGAAAATTCTGACACAAACTCCTAAAACAAAACAACACAGAATTCCACAGAACAAAGGCATGTTGTGTTTTAACCTGAGTACCAGTAAACACACTTGAGTTGCCACTCTCAGGTTTCTCAATGTACGGGATGCAATTTCCTCTTCCCACCTCTAGTGCCATCCCTGTGTCATCCAACTACAGCCCCTGATCTGTTTGCACAGTGTAAACCCAGGCTCTAACAGCAGGACACTTCAACAAGTGACATGAGCAAATATGTCAAAGCAAGACCAAAGGCCCAGGGTAAGAATAATCATCAGCCTGATCTTTAGCTTGCCTTGCTACCCTTAAAAGGCGTTACCAAAATTAACCTGAGCATCAAGACGCACAGACTGGCCCACAGGTTATCAGGATCCTTTCTGTTTGTAGTAGTCCTATTACAGTGATAGTTGAGTCATGCTGGGATGTTAAAAAGAAAGAATTCAGTCAGTAAACTTTAGGAAAGAGGTAAGGCATCTCACCAAAGGTCAAGAAGGAAAGTTAAGACTCTGTACTCCAGTAAGACAAGCAAACCTAAACTATGAAGGGAACAACTGCTCTAGTTCTGCTCAGTGGTCAGGATAACACTTGAGTAGCAATGCCTAGAAGGAAGGAAAACATCAGCAAAGCCAAGGAAAATGGGCACGCTGTGAGTACACAATGCTAAAACACCAAGTCACTCCCTTTCTCTGTGTGCCTGTTTGTTTCTGTTGTGCAATTAATTCTCCACCTGACCTTCTAAGGACAGGCACATTAGGGAATTTCAGATGGTGCTGTAATGTCTTGGCCATTGAAAACTCTTCCTTATTTTGTCTGAAATGTTTTGTAGGTACTTTCTTTAGTAGCTTTATTGGCTCTATTAGAGATTGTTATTGAGCTGGCTTGCAGGAACATCAGGTAATTTTGTGGGGAGAGGATTATTTTTATTATTTTTTTTTATAATCACTAATTTGATAACAGTAACTAATTTGTCAGTGAGTTGTTATAGTCCTAGTGATCCCCATTCTCTAATTTTCTTACTCCCACTGTTTGTACCATCATGGTGAGTACTATATAACTGTGGAGGGAGAACACAGGCTGAAAAATAGGCAGGGTGAGGCTTTTCTTATTCCTAAACCCATGCCCAGATACTGAAAAAAAAGGAAAATAACCTTCCATGATGTTGCAGCATTCTCCAAAGGGTCCCTGTGGTGCTGGTGAGAAACTTGAGGGACTGCGTGTGAACCCAGCTCCAAGGGTGAACAGCTACCAGAGCTCCCAGTCCTGTCCTTCCTCCTTTCTCTGAGAGGTTTCGTAGTATTGCTGTCCTTCCTGTGGCTTCCTTCCCCTAACTCAAAGTTGCCATGACTAGCCTAGGCACCTCTAATGCTCATCTCTCAGCCTTGTGTGCAAATCAAAATGGCAATTTTGCATGCAGGCGAAGGAAACCGGGGAGCATCCTAAGGTCACTCTAATCCATGAGAATAATGTGCATTAGCCATAACTACTAACTCTTCAGATTCTCCCTTTCCAGTTAAATGAGTGTGCTGCTCCAGTACCTAGATCAGGCTTAGCCACATCCAGAGGAAATTTTGTGGTTTGTGTCAAGTGGGAGCTCGTTAGCCCTCCTGATGCATCTCCTGTTCTCTGTCATGGTTTGCCAACCCTTTGTCCATAAGGCTTTGCCTTCCAAGGAACACCGAACCCTGCTGTGCTGCAGTTGCTTGCTGCTGCCTGCCCTCTGAGCCTCTGCTTTTTACACTTCATATGTCAGTTAACGTGACCTCATCACCTCCAGCTTTCAGGAATATTGGGACTGCTCTGGCAATTGCACCACATTTTGGCCTTAAAAGTGGCCATTTAAGACCAGGCCCGTCCTCCTTGAAAAGCAGCCAGAGTCCGTACTGTTCTTGCCTGCCAGCATTCCCCAAATCTGCTGCTTATTCTTCCACCCAGACCTCATTTTTATTTCTCTTCCGTTTTAAAACTTTGTGAAACTTAAAAATAGCTCCCTGCAAGTTCAGAGAAAAAACCCCAAACAAAAAATAATATTGCAACAAAAAATCAGATAAGACGAAAACAGAAAGGGAAAGGGGGGAGGGCATGCCACAAATTATATCACTGTCAACATGGAAATGCTTAAAGAATGCATATTGAGAAACAACAGGAATTAAGAGGCCACAGCTGTGTGATGAGCAGTGATAAGAAACTGCCATCCTTTAATAAGGCGTCCTAGGAGACATGCTTCAAATGCTCCTTTTCCCCAGGCCCCCCTAATCTCCAAACAAACAGTACCTGGAAAAAAAAAAAAGAGTCATCATAATAAAAAAGAAACCCTGGCTTCATTTACTCTTGTTGTTCTGGATTAAACAAGAGCTGAGCTGAATCAATGAGCAAATAAAATACATATGGTCAAACCTTCTGAGCCCATCAAGGGGAAAAGAAGGAAGAAAAGAAAAGGGGAGAGGGTAGTGGTGGTAAATAAGAGTGTAAACTCTGCAACTGTTACTAGTCTGTCAACAAACATACTTTAGGGATTTTCTTGTTAAGCCAGAAGGATATATAGTGATGGCAGAGGATTTCAACCTTTCATGTTTATTTAAAGCTGTCCACACACTTTTGACTAAAAATGCACACAAAAAACTTTCCATGGGTTTCTTTCAAATTGCAGGAGTCTTAGGTAAATGCCTGTTTTAGCAGCCATTTGTTTGCTTGATTATGTTTTTCTTCAGGTGTTTGTTTTTGTTTTTTTTTTTTTTTTCTTTTTGGCTGCTGTGCAAACTTTTGGAATAAAAGACTGAGAAAAGCACTTTCACTCGTACTGAATTTTAAAAATACTGTTCTTCTAGTTATTTATTTATTTTAAGCATTGTGCTGAGGACCCAGAAACTTTGCAGAGCGGTCTAAGTGCAAAAATATCTCAACTCAACAGAATGTTCTTTCAATTATACCTTGATTTGATCTCGTCTGGATTGTCTGTAATGTTGCCAGCTTTAACAGTGAGTTGGGAAATAGTTCATGGCCTAATTAAAAGCCCAGCTTCTGGGCTCTTAGGACTGTGGACTATTTAGTTTCCTTTTAGAGAAAGGATGCCTGCACAGATATAGGGAAAAACTTGGAAGCACCACATGAATGCACCCGAGAGGCCAGAAAGAGAGAACGTAAGTAAAGAGTATCTCAAATTTTTAAAAATATTTAAAATAAGGGCAACACCACTGAAGATTTGTGAAATGCCAATGTTGGCGAGAATGAGATTGCATAACACCCTAGAGGTTTAATGTGTTGATTGAAATCACACAATTAACAATAAGAAATGATAATAAAATTTAAAAGCAATAGAAAATAAAGTTTTGCCAAGAAACTGAAACTATAAACATACTACTCTGAATTTTGCATTTTTAAACTGAAATTGTGTGAATTACTCTAAATACTGTAAGAAAAGAAAACCAGAACTTCGAAAGAGTGAAGCTCTTGAATTAGATAAGTGTTTCATAAGCACAGACTGATTTTCAGAGGCAATCAGTTCTATCCATGACAGTAATAAGTGCTTTACCCTGGAAAACTGAGCCTTGTAGTTAAGTGTCTGTACAGGCTCTGGTGCCAGTGTTAGCTGCTAGTTATAAACAAACAAACAAACAAAAGTCTTTTGGTGGAAGTTAACTTCCTTCCTCAGTCACACAAGCTGTGCTGAGGTTATGAAGGCAAATATTTATTGTTTGATAAAGGATTATGATCTGCTGACCTTGGAATTAGTCTTGATTACCAGTAAAGCAGAGTTCTTAAAAGCTGTTGTTATAAGCAGGGAGCCAAACTGGTCAAAAGTTTCCTGTGTAATTTGTGTCAGGTTGCTCTGAGGTTGGGCTTGGTTTTTTTTACTTTATGTTCTCCAGAGGGCCGTGCTCTGGTGGTTGGTAGGAAGTACAGATGATATGGCAAGATCTACTCAACTTATCTACTCAACAAGATCTACTCAGCTACATCTTCAGATGTCCCCACAGTGAATACTGGGGATGGTGATGGGTAAGTGTGATGACGAGTATGCCCTGAAATTTTCTCACCTTGTGAACAGGACAAAGGGGATGAATGGAGCAAAAGATCAGACCTGTGTATGAATAGACAATCAGATAGGCAACCATGATGCCTATCATGATTGTTTGCCCCTAGTCTGCATCCACAACTATGTCCCTGAATTTGAGACATTAGATTTATTATACAAGCACTGTCTTCACCTATTGTCACAGTTTGCAAACACCTGTACAGAATGAAGGCATTTTTTAAACCCTGGCTGCAGAATGCTGGGACAGATTATTTTATTGTACACTCTACAAAATATGTTTCTTTTAATCATGAGAATAGCATTTACTGTCTCCACTCCCTTTCTGATCCCTTTTCATGGGTACTTCAGAAAGTCTTGTAGAAGCTCCCCATGCAACCTGGTCTCTACCCCTTTATGATCTGTACAGGCTCTGTCCTACACCCTGTTACTCCTTTTCTCCCTTCCTTGCCAGCTTTATCACCTCTGTCTCCTGGCTGATGAAAGTATTTTTCCCTATAGAGATGTTGAATTTTGGTCAGAAGTTAGAAGTCCCAGTTTTTCCATGTATTCCACAAACAAGTGGTTTTTAGTACTTAGTCGTTTTTCATCATTTTCTCATTTACTCATTACTAGTCTCTCCCTTAAGATGCAAATTCCTAGTTTATTGGATTACATATGTATGCTCTTGAGTCAGCTCTCCTCATCTGACATGGTAGTCTTTTCCCTGACAGGCTCCAGTTATTTTAGAAGCTATCCCTGTATGAGGAGTTTAGGTTATTCCTTTGGTTGACTATGGCTTTGGATCTTTCTCCTCAGTATTTCTCGTTCAAAATCTGAGCCAGACAACCAACTTGTCATTTGGCTAAAAAAAGGGGGGGGGAGGGGGCAGAACTCTGCCCTTGGGGTGGGAGTGTTCCATGTTTTAGCATATGTGTGTCCTATGTGCCTGTGTGACCTAAAACACATGCAAAAGCAATCAAATGAAAAAAAGAGAGAACGGTTGAGAACAAAGTCTCAGATAAAGGCAGCTGCTCTGCTGCTTTCTGAAGGTCATTTTCCTTGTTACCAGCATATTCAGCATGCTCAATAACATTTCTCAACCTCAGAAGTTTCATGTATTCGCTCTAGGAATGCGGTCATCATCTTCCTGGGTACATGCTTCCAGTTTTCCAGGAAGAAAACCTATAGGAAATGGAGCAAGTGATCGTATCTGATAAACCCGAGAGCTGCTGTAATGAACAATGCCAGGGTGTCAAAACTCTTCAGTGCCTGCCAAAAGATGGCCAGTGGGTTAGTATGAATGGGGCTCCACCAGCACAGAGCTGAGCATTTGTCCTTCATACAGCAAAGTCCAGTCATTACTAATCTTAGACATATGATGAACTCAGAAAAGTTGATATTTTTCATTTTGTCTTTGGTTTTTTAATATTTGCTTTGTCCACCTCTTCATTTTCTGCTTTACATACCCTAGAGTGTGTGGTGTACTGTGTCCAAACAGCATCTAACACTTTAACCACAACTAGCTGTTAAACAATAAAAATAACCTCAGATCCTCATGCTTGCTCACACTGGATATAAGTGTGCCAAGATTTTTTAAATGTGACTAATACTTAGAAGAATCTTTGGTTTCCAGGTTTTTTTAATCTGAGCCATCTCTCTGTGATCCCCTTCCCAAACTTTTTGGTGTCCATTTCTAGACCTCTTAGAAGCTCCCACCTCCCAGCACTTGGGGATTATCACAGTCTACCAGTGTTCAGATCTGTGGTGCTTTCTTCTCAATGTATATGGACTGCTGCTGAGGGTCCTTAAAAGTTTCATGCCACAAAGTACTAGAATTGGGTTAAAGACAGAGGGGAAAGAATCGGATAAATTTTTCTGGACATGAAGGCCAATACAAGAACATCTTGGAGAGGGTGAATGGGAGGACATGTGCAAAGTGAGCAGCAGAGGCCAAGGGCTTTCTCTGCTGAGGGAATACTGCCCACACCAAAGCATTTTGCCAAACTGGTATCTGAACTGGTGGTACCTGGGACAGGTGCCTTTCTCTGACTAATCTTTCTCAGTGGTAGGAGCTATTAGTGGTCTTACAATAACAGTGAGGCCCATTTGCAGTCCTAAAACATACTTCTGTGCAAGTACTCTGTCCAAACCAAGTTTCTGCTCTGGACTCAAAGTTTTGCTTCATGTCAAGATTCAACAGGTGGATAAAATGAGCAAGTGAGAGTGCTCATAGGAGCAATAGGAGGGGATGTGAAAGATGTCTATCGAAGACAAGCATTTCATCCCTCAGCATCTGATTCAAATGTTAATTATATGTTCCCTTGACTCCTCTTCTTGAGCTTTATTGTTAGAAAACAACACTGTACTCCAGACTGCCTGGTTGGCTCCTCTCTGCTTGGAGACAGGAGATTTTGCCTACCCAAGCAAAGTATTTCCCCTGTTCTGAGGCCAGGAAATCTTCCTCTGTGAGGGAGAAAAATCAAAATTAACAAGACCAAGAGCAGACTGCTTAGTTTAGGACACAAAACAGTTCAAGCAATTTACCTACTCCAGGGCCCAGCTGTATCTTGGAAAGGGGGTAGATTCTTTCCCCTGACCATGAGTGGGGGAAGGAGGGGGTAAACCAGGGTGAGAGCATGCTGAGACTTTTCATCAGCTGCTGCAGGGGCTGGTTTAATGCCCTGCCACAGGGAATGCTGCTGGAGTCTGTACAACCACACCCCAGGCTCCTACCAGCAAAACATCATGATTCTTTGAAGGATTTCAGTTGTGTTCCCCACACAAGGTCCTCTTGCAACACCTGCTGTATGTTCCTTCCCTCCCTCTCAAGAACATGTCCAATTTGGATTCAGAGACCTCTCCACATTGATCAAGTTAAATCTGAATTTAAGGCATACCATACTGTCAGCTGTCACAGGTCCCAGCAAGTCCTCTAGGCTTCTGTCCTGTATTTATCCACCTGTGATTTGGTGTGATGGCTAACCGATGTCTGAAGGAGGATATTTTTCAGCCTTCAGACTCTACTGTGGCCTCCGCAAGTCTCTAATTACCTACGAGGTTTTCAAATGTCCACCTTTTCACTGGTGGCCGCACAGAAAGCCCCTGAACCTGTTATGCACCTTAGAACAGGAGTGCAGCTGATCACACAGGCTGGTCCTCTTCACTTCCAAGATGTAAGCACCACTAATTTATCTTAAATACAGCTTTTCTGGAGGACTGGCAAGTTGCACAAACAATTTTTTTTTTTTTTTGAATAAAAAGCTGCGTTCTTGCCCAAAAGCAGGCTAGCAGCTAAGTTTTTATTTGAAGCCTTCAACGTAATAAAAACTAAGAGATCTGCTGCAAACCTCCCCCTTTTTTTGGGCAAGTCTGAGCCATGCAAATTTGATTGCTTATTAACCCTGATATTGTTAAACTCTAGCCACAGCACCAGAAATAGCACATGAGCACCTGTAATCCAGTTACACTTTGCAGAAACACATTGTTCACAGACCTGTTGCACGGACCTGCCTCAGCACCAGCTAGTACTCGTGCAATTTAAAGGAACAGGTAATTAGCAGAGAATGGACCCTGAATTTATGGGTGCTTCCCAGAACTTTCCTACTTAGCTGGCAGGGGCCATGACTGACCTATATCACTGCTCTGTCCTTCTCTCTGGGTTGAGGACATCCATTGCATGGCTTGTGCCTCTGCCTGCTTCAAGGGCTGCTGTGGGAAGTGCCCAGAGCAATGCCCCAGGACCCTGACAGGCCCTCCTGATTTCCCCCCAGCTCTTTTGTTGGCTTTGCATAGCGGCAGGCAGCCGTGCGTGCTGCGTGACTTTCTACATGCTGGGGGATACTTCAGATGACATGATGGACATTCTTCCTTTGAACCCAGCCCAAGCCCATGCCAGAAAGGCCCATGATAGATTCCCTGTGCCATCCTGCAAAACAGGCTGAAATATAGCACCTTTTAACCACAGCCCAGGGTAAACAATACAGCCTGTACCACGGTTCATAAACAGTCCTCATTATACAAAGGGCATTTCAAACATGGTGTGCTACGGCTTGACCTTAAAAGCTATAGACAATCTAGTGGAGCACAGACGGTTTCATAAAGTACAATCACTTCCTGCAATTCTTGGGGCAGTGCAGCCGGAGCCGTGCAAATCCTGTTTTCCCTGCATTGTTTCCTTTATGTGAATATCATCAGTCTAGTGGTGCTCGTAACCATGGCACTTGTTAAACAGGAGCGGGGAGACTTCTGATAAAGCCATCCAAGACTCCGAGGATTTGCATGGAGCCAGCAGCTTTGGCTGGACAAGGCGGAATTGCCAGCCATCACTTCAAAAGATCCAACAAGTAACATATGCAAAAAAGAAGTGCTTTAAGAATAGCTACTTGGTAAAACTGCTGTTCGTCCCAGACTTAAGCCAGCAAAGTGAGTGCCTGCCCCCTCGATGGGAGCGCTGTTTGTCTTTGGGGACAGCCTCTGCCTGAGGTTCCACATACCTTTGAGAACATGGAGATGCTCACAGCAGCATCTGTGCAATGCAAGAGCAGGTTTGCAGGAGGTGCAGAGATCGGGGAGGATCACATCCCCCTCCACCTTAGTTGCCTCTTCATTTCCTTGCATATAGGAAAAGAAAAAACATTGAACATAATACTACCACAGACAATGCAACTGAAAGTAGACCCTTGGCGATATAATCGGTTCATGCCCTGGATGAGATTATTAATGACTCCCTGATTTAATGTCTCTCTAGGGGTGTCAGGTTTCCAGACATCACAAAGACAGTACCTGCCTGGTGTATTCAGGAGTGCCAAATGTTCCAAGCATTATATTTTTACAGAGAAATCCACGTAAGTGCATGTAATTACACATTTAACAAAAAAAAAACTGTAATGGGTTGACCATCAGGCATCTGGCCATCACCAGACGCCTGAATGCTTTGCAGTCTTTGCCAGATTTTGGAACTAAAGCATGGGCAATACCCTGTTTCATTAGAAGGTACCTGATCAGCAAAATGTTGCAGAGGTAATTGCTCCATAAAAGGTTTAATTTACAGACTCCTGCATCCCGTAATGAAACCAATAGCGCCGAGCCTGACCTCGGCATACAAGGCAGCACCTGCAGAGACAGAACCAGGCAGAGGTTACTGCAAATCTCAAAGCAAGTAAAGGCTTGATGATAGGGAAATTTTAGATGAGTAATTAATCGAAGGGGGCTGGACATAGTTCACTATGTTTTTCAAATACTATAGAAAACAACTGTGTTTCCAAGAAAGAAGGGTGCTTGTCTGGGGTAGGAGCACATACTTTAGTCCTGGTGCCACTGAGCAGGCAGGAATTGAATGCAAGCTTTAAAATATAAGGCAAGGGGGATGATGATGGTCACAAAATGGTCACATTCTTGGAAAGAGTAAAAACCACAAAACAAACACAAACTTCAGGAAAGCAAACTTCAACAGCACCATAGAAATGGTAAGTCAAGTCTCACAGGAAGAAATTCTGGATGAAAGAAGTACAGAATAGTAACTGTGCAAGCCTATATTTGCACAGCCACAGAGCAGTCTGAATTGCAGAGGTAAAAAGCAAGTACAACTGAAATGCAGCAGAACAGCACTAGTACCTTTTGGAATATTATCATGATCATACAATTAATGTAGAAGTGGAAGTGTGGACTTGTATTGATGAGTGAACATAGAGGAATAGCACAAGCATGTATATGCAAAATGAACAGGAACTAGCAAGGGGTATGAAAGGCTTCCCAGATGTCCAGGAGCAGCTGGACAACACAGGAAAACCAGTTACTTATTGAATGAAGTGAAGAAATAATGGCTGAAAAAGAGAAAGCTGTTCAAATCTTTCTAAAAAAGTTAACTGTGAAATTGATTTAGCCAATGATAAATATAAATGCCAAAGAAAAAAAAAAAAACAGAATTGCCTGAACAATTTTTAGGTAAGATAAATGTTTTCCAGTCCATGAGGCCTGATGAAATTTACACTAGTGTAATTAAGGTACTAATCAGAGCAAACTGAGCTATTAGTGATTATCTGCAAGAATTCAAGGTTTAAAGGGTATGTCCCAGAGGGCTGGAAGATGGCAGAGAGAGGACCTATCTGTATAGAAAGGAAAAAGGAGGAGCCAGGGAATTCAAAACTAATCTTCCTAACTTTGATAAATGGAAAGATATAAGAATGAATAATTAAATAACCAAGTTATAACCCCAAGAGAGCAATATATTAAAAAATATCAGCCAGAGTAGAGTTTTTGGATTTTTTTTTTTATTATTTTTAACAACACGGCATGTCAGACCAATTTACTTGGTAAGTGACCTAGTAATTAAGAAAGAGGCAGGATGCCATTTTCCTTCACAATATTTTGAGAAGTAAAATAGGAAAATATGAGGTTTATGAAATCACACTCACTTGAACATGCTACTGAGTGAAAATCTGCACTTGGAGACCAGTTATCAGTCATCCACTGTCAGGTCAGGATGACATTGAAGGAAGTCCTTCGTGCATTTATTCTAGTCTCTGCTTTATTCACATTATTCATTAGAGGCTGGGGCTCACAATGAGCTTGGTATTTACAGCACAAGCTCTAAAGCTAGAGAATGATCCGAAGTGAGGAGAGGTTTCAAATCTGCAGCTTGAAATCCAGCAAAAGTGAGGTGTTTTTGAATGCCAAATAAAGTAGACTGAATAAGCAGAAAAGTGACAGCACACCAACAAGTGACCTTGGGGATACAGAGGTCCAGAAGCTCAATGTGCGTATAGAAAAGAGGATGAATCTGTTTTTCAAAGTGTATCAATAAGAGGGCTGGATGTGAAACATGAGGCAAACAGCTTGCTCTGTGTGTATAAAAAAAGTAAGAGAAAAAATAAAGACACTGGTGGGGCATCACTTGAAATGAGATCAATGCCCTAGTGATTTCAGAAAGGAGCAGTGGGGATGACACGTGATGTAAAAAACACATTATCCCAGCAAAGGTTGGAGAAACTCTCTTTGTTCGGTACAGAAACAGGGTCAGGGGGAGAATAAGAGAGAAGGGAAGATGCTGTCAGTCCTGCAGCATGCAAGGGACAAGAATAAGAGAGCTTAGTTGTTCTCTGTGTTAAGGAGAGTTTTTTTATTCTGCACAAAGATGTTTTGAGCTAGCAGCCTGGGGGAAAAAAAAGGAAGAAAAACAAAACTCGAACTCCAAAATAAAACCCAAAACTTTCTCATTTGAAGGATAGCTGGAACAAGCTACCCGAGGAGGTTGTACAAACCCTATCATTGGAGGACTGTTAGTGAAACAGCTGTCAGAGCTGCTCTAGGTCATCTCTTGAGGTCCTTTCTAGCTCTGCTTTTGTATGATCTTGCAGAGTAATTAAGCCTCTGTTTAACATTATGCACATAAGTGACTTGTAAAATAGGCAGTGTTCCAACCTGAGCACATGCTTAATTGCTTTGCTGGTCTGAGGCCCAAGGTATTTCTGGTAGGTGTTAATTTATTCCAAAAATTCTTGCTAGCAACTATTCCCATATGCACATTGACACATGCAAAAAAATAAAAACCATATTCTTCTCTTTCCAAGCCGCTGCATTCCTTTCAAACTATCCTGCCTTCCTCTGATAATATTAAGGAAATAAAAGATTCTCTGTTTGAAACCTTCTTACTAAACAAAATTATTTCCTCATGTGCTGTAGCTACAAGAGAAACACCAAGTCACTGAAACAATGAGATAAATTATATCAATAAAGTATTAGGGATGCAAAATATACATAAGAATGTATTTACAATTCACTCAAAAAGATATATAATACATGCAGACATCCCACACACTCCCCTAAGCCTTGAATGGCTGGAAAATCTCTTGTCTTACAGCAGCAGGACCATTACATTTACTTCCTAGTATCTCTCTGGGTTTAACCTCCCTGCGCCCTGTCTCTGAGACCTCCACCACCATGAAGGGCAAAAGAGTTCATAAAAGACAATTATAAGATCTTTGAGGAGCTGAGACATACTAAGTGTTAATTGACTTTCCCAAAGCTAAATAACGTCTTCCCCATATGTGGGACTGAACTCTTCAGCACACAGCTGGTGACTGCGTGGGAAAGTTGGGGATGCTGAGTACAGCTCAAGTACCAGCAAATCCTCATCTTTCGGTTGCTGTTTTTTGTGTGTGTGTGTGTACATAATGCACTGTTGTCCAGGAATATTGGGCATGATTCAGGTGTTTCCACTCTCTGCTAGGTGTGCAAAAATATAACAAAGGAAGGAGTTCTGCCTAGAGTTTTCCAATCTGAGTTCAAGATGAAATACCAGAGTTGGATGAAAGGAAGGCAGGGAGGAACAAAAGGAAACCTTGAGTCTGGTTGCACTATTCTGTGAGAAATGCTGCTGCTTATGGAGGTGAATTTTAGCTCTTCAGAGGCTGCTTGTGGAATGGGTTGAGAAATGGTCATCTTTGTCTTAACATTTTGATGGGAAGAGAACTACCAAGAGAAGCTCAGAAAGTCAAGCAATTGGGTGCTTGTGTTGCCAGCAGAAGCCTTGCTTCAACCCCACACCGCAAAGCTGACAGTGGAAGGACTTGAACGTGGTGCTACAACAGAATACAAGATTCAGCTGGGTCTGGTTGAATCCCAGAAAACCCCAACAAATAAAGTGGAGGTGGTGGATTGGGATAGATTTTCAATTCAGCCACACTCATTGCTCCTAAGTATCTTCCAGACCCCGATCTATCAGAGGCTTCTGCCCTCCATTATTGTGGCTGGAGATGATGGTGGATGCCACAAGCCCCTTGATGGATAAGGCAGTGGGTTCTCCTTCTTTCAGTGGGAAACTGGTGAAAGGGAAGGGAAAGATTTATGGTAAAGAGGGTTCCCTTTCCAAGTGCAAAAGATTTGATGGCCATGAGTGGGGGACTCTTCACTTTCTTTCCTTGATAGAACCAAAAATTACCAGTTTCCTTGAGAACATTTTAACAATAACACTAAAATATTGGGTTTGAGTTAATTTTCTAAGAAACTTCAAACTGATTTTAAAAGATACTTCAGATTTTCTGGCTTCCTGCTGATATGCCGAAATATAAGATTTTCTTTTTAGCGGTTACCCTTTCACAATGAACTTTCAGACATGCAGCTTCACTAATGAGATTTCTTTCTTTGAAGCTGCAGTGTTTTAATTCTGATAAAGGTAAAGTCCCATCATTAATTTTAAAAGTGCAGAGCATATGAATTACTGTTTTCTTAAAATACACATTTCTGTCAAGTAATTCATTTTTTATTTCAAAGATACTTACGTTTTCCAGATTTCCTACTGACACATAAATTGATATTTTCCCAGCAGTTCCCCTCTGAACAAAATTTCTTATGTACCATTCAGTCAGGCAGTTTCAGTTTGTAAGGTCTAATCCTTTAATTGTTTCACTGATGAAAATTCCAATAACATGCGATTAAATCTCTGGCACATATTAGTTATTATTTCCTTATCAGTAATATTTACTATTTATTCTAGAGTAAATACACTCCCAGAGCACCCAGACTACAATACATGAGCTCATTAAAGGTTGTCTTCTAGACCACTTGCTAACTTTGTGTGTCAGAAAGGCCCCCCAAAACCTTGGGAAAACCTTGAAATTATCACCCTGATGAACCCTGCTTGTCCATACAGAGGGCCAGAAAATCGCAAGGATGTCAGGTGAAGTCTCTTGGCCGATTTCAGTCATGTCAGTGAGCAGCATTTGCCAGTCCCAACATGGAGAACAATTGTATGCCATAGCTCTGCAGATGGGTCTCAGGACTCATCTTGGCCTGACTCATGCAGCCTGGAGCACAAACACAAGTAGACCAAAGCTGGACATGGATATGGGGCAACATTGCGAGTTCACTTTTTTATGCCTAAAAATCAAGAGGGCAGGAGGTGGTAAGTTCGAGATAGCTGGTCTAGTCTCATAAACCGAAACACTTGGGCAGGGCAATGAAGAGAACTGCTGACAACATCTGGGGCTTTCTCCCAAAGGGAGCCCTTCTGCACTTGCCTATGGAGGCAGGGCAGGACCTAGAGAGCAGAAACCTGCTTTCCACATGCAGTCACTTGTCCCTCCTAGCTGGCCCATCCAGCTGAATGTGAGGCCGTTTTTCTCACACCGCCTCTCCTTCTCAGTAAATCATCTTCTCTCCTCTCATTCCTCTTTTTGTCTGAGAACATCAGTTTTCCAGAAAAGGTAAGGACATTTGCTGGGAGCTCATTACTAATCGACTGAAGAATTAGCAGAAACTTAACATTCACAGGGGCAACACTGCTCACAGAGAAGCTGAACACCAAAATAGTCTTATCATACCTTTGAAATTCTGATTATTTTTCCCCCTATTGGAAAAAGTTAAGCAATTCCAAGTGCACCAGATCTACTGTGATTCTTTCCATGGTGGAGAACGGGCGAAAAGAATGTTATAACTGGAGATGGCAAGGGAGATTAAGAAAAGAAGGGGGTGTTTTCTTGGAAAAGGCAGTAGATTAAAACCAAAGCTTTCCTTAGGGACCTATTGTTTTTCGTTTGCTTTTGATGAAGAACACAGAAAGTATATTTTTTTCTTGGGTGCAGAAAAAGACCTCTAGCCTAGGGAGGCACACCCCAGGGTGGTGAGTGGGCTGGTGGAAGGAGTGATCTTCCTCTTTCAGATTACAGACCACTTCTCAAGTAAAGTCTAAGCTGTGTACTATTTTTTTCCCCTTTCTTTCCCCATATTATTATTTTTGTTTCATTTTTGGCAAAAACAATGGAGAGTCTTGGTTTTATTGCACTTTGACACAAGTGTCAACAACTTGAAATACTTTGCAAAATGGAATTCTTGCTGCCCGCCCAGCCCTACAATCAACACCCCAAGGTTTCCTCAGACACCTATCTTACCAGAAAGTCTGGAAATCCTTAGCTAAATGATGAGCTAAGATACATATGCTTGCAGAGGAAAGTTGGCGCATAGCACCTTAAACCCCAGTTTTGTGGGGAAGCAATACTTCAGGTGGGGAAGCTATGAATCCCTGGTGAATCCCTGGTCCTAGAGGCCTTGTCCTGGTTGACTTCCTTTGAATTCAGTCCATTAACTAAGTAAACTGCTACCCTGCACCACAGAGCATATGGGAGAGGTAACTGGGTAAGTGTGATAAGTAAGTGGTAGTGAGAACAGGGAAATCCTATGTACAGTTATAAAGTCATAGAATCATTCAGACTGAAGAAGACCTCATTGAGTCCAATCATTAACCTAGCACTGCCAAGTCCAGCACTAAACTATGTTCCCAAATGCAACATCCACATATCTTCTAAATATCTCCAGAGATGGTGACTCCACCACTTCCCTGGGCAGCCTGTTCCAATGCTGGACAATTCTTTCTGTGAAGTAATTTTTCCTAATATCTAATCTAAACCTCTCCAGTTGCAACTTGAAGCCATTTCCTGTCCTGTCACTTGTTAGCTCGGAGAAGAGATGAACCTCCACTTTGCTACACCCTCCTTTCAGGTAGTCGTAGAGAGCAATAAGGTCCCCCATGAGCCTCCTTTTCTCCAGGCTAAACAGCCTCAGCTCTCTCAGCTGCTCCTCATGACACTTGTGCTCCAGACCCTTCACCAGCTCTGTTGCCCTTCTCTGGACATACTCCAGCACTTCAGTATCTTTCTTGTAGTGAGGGGCTCAAAACTGAACACAGGATTCGAGGTGCCCAAGTGCCGAGTCCGGGGGATGATCACTGCCCTGGTCCTGCTGGCAACAGTATTGCTGATATAGACCAGGATGCCACTGGCCTTCTTGGCTACCCAGGCCCACTGCTGGCTCCTGTTCAGCCACTGTTGACCAGAACCCTCAGGTCCTTTTCTTCTGGGCATCTTTCCAGTCGCTCTGCCCCAAGAGTTGAGTGCTGCAGGGGGTTGTTGTGACCTTATTGAGTCTTGTACCACTGGCCTTGGCCCATTGATCCAGCCTGTCCAGGTCCCTCTGTAGAACTTTCCTGCCCTGCAACGGATCAATGCTCCCACCCAACTTGATGTTGTCTGAGAACAGACTGAGGATGCACTCAATCCGCTTGTCCAGATCATTGTTAAAGATATTAAACAGGACTGACTGGCCCCAGTACTGAGACCTGAGGAACCCCACTTGTGACTAGCTGCTAACTGGATGTGGCACCATCCATGTGGGTCTCTGAGTTTTACCATCCATTTAGTTTTTTTACCCTGCAAACACTACACCCATCTGAGCCATGAGCATCCAGTTTCTCCAGGATAATGTTGTGAGAAACTGCGTCAAAGACTAAATTCCAGGTAAACAAACTCCACAGCTTTTCGTTCATCCACTAAGGTTAATTTTTGTTCTCCAGCAAAAGCCGTGACGAGCTGCAACCCACCTGTTTGCAGATACTAGCCTTCTGCCTTGCCTTCAGGAAAAATTTAGGGAGAGGAACTCTTCATCAAAAGCTACATCTATTCAACTTTTTAGGTTCTGAATGCCTGAATAGGAGCCCTCTCCTCTGCCCCTTGCTGTGATGATGGGCTTTCATTCCTAGTATTGGCATGCAGCCCCATCCAGCAAGGCTGATGGGGGACACATGCACTCTCCTCTGAAGGATTTCTTTTATTGTTCTTCTCCTTTTTTTTCCTTGTTTTGTTATTCTCACCACATAAATGAGAAGTCCTTCAGAAAGAGCCTGCCGGAAAAGCCAAGACACATTCAAATGCTCTCTTTTCATTGTTCCCAGAAGATTAATGACACGTAGGCCAATGGGCCCACAGCCCTGTTCCTGTAACCTGCATGCCAAGGGGGAACAAATGAAAGCATGTAACTGGAATTTCCACTCAGCTTGTCTCAACAGAACACGAAAAGCTAGGACAAATCAAATTACAGCTACAGACTACAACAAAGAAGTTGCCCTCTCAAAATAAACAAACAATCAAATGAATAGGAGAATGGCCCCAGTTTAATTGGTGAAGTCAGGCAATGATAGCTGTTTCACATCTGGGCTGTGCTTGCATTTGGCTGGTTACCTTTTCATGCCTAGGCTAAGCTGCAGCCACTGGTGAGGATCTGGTGGACTTTGCATGTTTTTCAAGTTAGGCAGCCTGCTGCTGGCTTCCCGTGGCTGGCTCCCACGGCTGATCACTGCTTTCATAACCCAGTCACATGAGACCCCCACCACTCCATCCCTGCTAAGAGCAGGTGTCCATGTGCTTGTCCCAAATTCCAGTGCAGCTGTTGAAGCTGGCTGGCAGATAAATTGCTATGTGGAGGCCTGTCAGTCAGAGCCATGGGTGTTCCCCCAGGCAAGGCGACTTCTTCATTCCCAGCTTCCAGCGTGGGGGATAGGCAGTCACTCACTTTGAAGGGTGTCAGCAGGTTGCATCCCTCAAAAACAAGTGTTAAATAAATATGCTGGTCTGGGGTCAATGTTTTGTTGCCTAACTCTTTCTCCCAAAACTCTCACTGCGGTTGTCAAGTTACTGGTTTGAGGAGTTGGAAAAAGAAGGACTGACAGAGCCTCGGGTAATGACAGACATCAGGTAAAACCAGCAGAGTAAAATGAAACACCAAATTCCAAAACCTGGAAAATGAAGGAAGGCAGGGTGCAGTCCACAGGAGAACCATGGAGACTAACTACTTTTTCAATACAACTGTGCTGATGCTAAAGCAGATCGCCTCCCCACTGGCTGCTGGGACCCCACTAAGCCCCTGCTCCCTCCTCTTCCACAACTGAACTGGAGCCACAAATGAAAAAGCTGATTCCTAGCTGGAGCTGGCAGAAACTGACCACTTTTCTTCTAAAGTGAAAAAATTTTGAATACTCTTTCTTTGTGTTTTCTAAGTAGCCCATCTCATCTTTTTCCCTGCAAAGATAGCTTTGGGCATGCAATTCAACCTCCAGTTGGGGAACAAAAAAAAAAAAAAAAAAAAAAACACAACAAAAAACCAAACCAAACCAAAAAAAACCCCAACAAAAAACAAACCACTAAAACAAACTCCACCACAGCTGAGCTCTGCTTCTGCCAAGGTGACTCAGGTAGTCCCTGATATGAAAAGCAGTTGCTGGCACTTAAAGTGTGCCCCAGAAATCCCTCCTACGTACTATTCCCAGACTTTGTAACCTGACTCGATGCTCTGAGAGCAATGTTTTTGGCTCATTTCTACATTATGCAGCAGTTTCCAGATATGGTGAGTGAAGCACACCAGTGTTGGGCATAG
>NW_016690203.1:2490495-2664526 GCF_001604755.1 Lepidothrix coronata | reverse complement strand
CCTCAGGGTTTGCAGACAGCCCTCTTTTCTTTTTTTTTTTTTTCTGTCCTGAAAAATTTCTCCAAATCCAATGTCTTTTTGAGCAGCAACCAGAAACAAAACTCTCAGTGCCTTTACAGGGGGACAGGACCAGTACTTCCCATGCATGTAAATGCAAGGTAATCACCACCCTAATACTTGCACACTGATAGTCACCACCCAAGGGGTGTGCAGGGAGCACCTTGGTGTGTAACAATGAGCAGCATTTGGCAGTACTTCAAAATCTTCCTTTCTCCCTTTTGGTATGTCTCTGGCATGTAACTGCAACTCTCCAAATTGCTTACTGAATGCCAAGTATGGGAAAAGTGACTCGCTAGGTTAAAAATGCAGACCCCTTTCTTTGCAAGAAGGGGAATTTCAAGATCCGCTCCTGTCTGGGCTGAGAGAACAGACCTGAAGGCACATTTAGGGTTACTTTCTTTAAAGGTTGATTTCAGCCAAGTATGGGCCTATCACTACAAAATTAAATAAAAAAATTCCCACACAGAAAAAACAGAAAGGGCCAAAAGGTCTTCTAATGGACATTTTCCTTTGGTGTCCTTCTTCTGAAGCAGACTGAGATTACATTAATGCATACTTCAGTGAAAAAGAAAAAATAAAAAATTCCCAAACCCTGACATCATGAGCAAACCAAAAAAGAAGCATGGCAAATTCATACTTCTCATAACCTTCATTTTCTCATATTATTCTTTCTCATTCTTTCTCATTCCACCATAGGGAGTGTAAAACAGAACATAAATGGGTGTAGATGTGATTTTTTTTGTATTAAAATTATACTAGTGAGCCTGAAGACACTGCATTAATAACATATGCTGAGGTGCACAGTCCATGTCACCACACTGGAGATGGAGAGAGGTGAAAGGATTTGTTTACATGCAACAGACGTAAAAATAAGGAAGTTGGTGTAAGGGTGATGAATCTGTGAATAACGGACCTGGGCAGTTCAAGGCAACTTAGGCATCCAAGACAACTGTTCCAGTTGTAGTTTGAAACTCCCAAAACCCAGAAGATTTGAGAGCCACAGCTATGGCTGATGGCTCACCTCTTTTCTGTTTCATGATGCCTTGTGCAACCTGACCTCTGGCAAGTGTTGTGCTGGCAATCCTCCTTCACATCCACATCTCCATGAAACCAGGCAGAGGCACAGGAAACTTATCATGATATGCTATCATAGCCAACCACCACTGATGAGTGCACGAGCTTTATTTACTGCCTCTCTTCAACTATACATAGAAAGCCAGACCTGGAAAAACACAAGTTGGGTCATCCACTCCAGTTGCCCACACAAAAAAGATTATTTCCTTACTTTATTCTTGCTATTGTCTTATCCTATCTAGTCTCATCCACCCATGTCATTGCCTCTGCTACAGTTTGACAGTCTATTCTAAACATGCCCAAGGTTATGAATTTTTTTCCTTATGTCTAGCCTGATTCTTTTTCCATTTTTAATTTTCAGCTAAAATCTGTTCAGCCACTTTCTAGATAATCCAGATAACCCCCTTCCTTTCTTTCATGCAATTTCCTTTCACTTCTTTATACTGCTATCATCATGTCATCACTCCCTAGCCTAACTTTTTCCAAGAGTTTCTGGCTGATGCACTCTCTGTTCAAGTGTACGCATGTGCTCTTCTCAGCTACTCTTCCAAGGCTTTCCAGTCTGCTTTTCTACCATTACAACAGTTTCAGCTGTCATGCACCATTTAGGAAGGATAGTTTTCTGCTCCTGTTTAGCATGTCAATACTAAAGGCTAGTAAATTTACACACTCTATTGAATTTGTGTTAGTCCTTTAGGCCTTTAAAGGTGTTCTTTGCTCTCAGCATCATTTGCCATCTTCACATGAGATCACAAAATGTACAGGTCAAGTTTATACCCAATACTTGCACAAATTTATGAGCCTGAAGGGGAATCATGGCCTTGCTCTGTTTAAGGCGTCCTTTCTAGGTTGCAGTCACAATAGTGTTAAAGATCCTGACACAGACTGCGTAACAAGAGAAATATCAGATGCTAGGAATAGTAGCAGTGAGAAGATTTTTCATTTGGAGAAAAAAGATTTCTTTTTCCCCCAGTGGCATAACAGAAAAATCAGAATCCAATTTTTTCGCCGGTGTCAGTAGGATTTAGACTATTTCACGTGTAGCCAAAAAACTGCTTACATGGGGACAGTTGAAAATTCACTGTTGCAAGAAGGACCATCACCTTTCCAGCATATCCTATTGTGGCTTAACTTTGCTTTTCACTAGATGATTTACAACTGACCTACTACTTGCCAGTTCCTTGCCAGCCAATTTCACGCATTTGTGCCTTAGTCTGTAGAGATAACACATTATATTTTTTAAAGGGAAAAATAGTAAATGATTCTTACCTAAAGATCTGTTTATAAAATTGTTACTTCCATATTATTTCCTTCTTCTAATCTTCAAATATATAAATAATGTCTTACCAATTAACTCTCTCCCTTCCTTGCCCCTGCCATTTGTATGTTGCCTCTCAGTGATTGGAATCTGAGCCTTGTTTTTAAGACACTGCATGCTGTAGTTATTGAAACACTAAGCTTGCTGTCACCACTGAGGGCCCCTCATAAAGGTTTTAAAAATCGCAAATGCTACTTAGACCATTACTTTTATCACAGAAAGGCAAGGTATGTAATTGCCATTTTATTTTTGAAAGCCTATCCTCTCACCTGTCCTTGTATCAAGCTGCTGGAACCTGATGGGCAGGTTGTATATGTCTCCACAATTTTCAGCATCCAACACAACAAGTGGGGAAAAATCCCTTTTCTGTCAAAGAGGAGGATCTTCTAGTGACATAGCTGAAGGTATCACTGTGCTCCTAAAAAGCTAATTTGTCCCAGGTACAAAATAAAGGAGTTATGATGGGAGTTTCCGAACATCAACATTTCTGATTCAGGACCGTATGGGATCATCAGGAAAGATGCTTTAGATGATCCTGACTGTAATCAGGTGGTTCACCCCCTCAAACATAGGGGACCCCTTTTATTCCCTGGCTAGGTCATCCCAGCTCGTTCAACACCTGTGAAGCAGACTGAAAACTACACTTCTTTTGGTATTTTCAAATTGGCTTCACATTCGCTAGAGCTAGTGAAAAGAATGGAGCATAAACACAAGTGCAGAGAGGCACTGGAGGGAGTGAGTAAAGCAGGAGCGTGTTGGCCCCAGACTGGACCGCAGTGGCTGTGAAACTGCACCACATGTTACAGGCCTCAGGACAGGACTCTCCATGGCTCACGTTGTCAGTCACAGGTTAAAATGGGTGTATTCTCTGATCTCCAAAATACACAAAGCTTATTAATTGTAGTGTAGTTCTCCAGCTAACGAGTATAGCTGTTGCAACTATAACACTCACATGAACCACTGCATTTATTACATAGTAAAGGTCCCTGCTCCTGCATGACCTGTTCTCTCCACTGCTCCCTAAGGCTAGTTTCTCTTCTACATCAGGTCGACTCACAAATACTTCTTACTCCCTATGATCTTGGCAACATTTTAAGGCAGCTCAATTCCTAACATCCCTTAAAGGAGAGACTTGTCATCAGCTAGCACTCTGCCATGGCTCTTTGGGGGATGGGGAAAGGAAATTCTTGTTTGCCTACCAAACTCTTGTTCTGATATTTTGTTATATTCTATCTTAGTGCTATATGGAAGCACTAGGGAAAACTCCAGGTGAACTTAAAGAATCAAAAAGCAAGATTACCCTAGTTGTCAAAATAGAATTGAAGGAGTCAGATGCAGACCTAATTTCTCTCTCTACCACATATGCAGTTTAATCAGGCATCCACCAAATGCAATCTCTCTATCAGTTTATATAATGCTAAAGTGAGGCTACTAATTACCTTATTAAAAAGAGTGGCTATTGTAGCACCAAGTTAGAAGAAGCAAAATTAAAGAGACCAGGCTGCTGAGAGTATAATTAAAGAGTATTCGCAAAACGCTGTGATTATTAAATAAATGGCAGGCTTAGGAACACTAATTACTGCAGTCAAACTGCTTTTGGTGATGTTTTATACAGACAATTAGTGTGATGACCCCAGAGACTAGGGATTTTATGCAATGTCACCCCTATAGTCCCTAAGATTTCAGCAAAATCAAATAATTCCTCCAGAATTACGTTTTAGTTCTTCTAGCAGCTGTGATGAGTAATGAATAAAAGTCAGTCAAAAAGAAAGATTAGGACATGGTTTCCAAACTGTTAGAAAGGAAAGGTCTTGTTTAATTACAGTCAAAAGCATCTTTGAAGGGTTAGCCAGCAAGCAGAATTGAAAATATTCAACCTGAGGATAAGAAATACTAGGTTTTCCATAGAACTATTATTGCAGGAAAGTGGGTCAGAGTCCAGAAATGGATTAATGAATAGGGAATAGTATGCAAGGCAAAAAACAAATATCAGCATTTTTGTCCCTTGAAACTGTTGATAACTTGAAGCTGTTTCAATAATGATATCCCAGACTGATGACAAAGTTTCCTCCCACCATCTGACACTATCCTGTTGCTTTGTGTTTTTAAGGGCTGTCAGTCACATGGAAAACACGGAAGAAAGGTCGAGACGAGAGGACAGGATATGAAGGAATGTCGCACAACAAAGTCATGGGTTTTGACTGTACAGAAGCCCTACACAGGCCCTTACAGCTTGATCCTGCAAGCCTTCCCTCAACAGCAGCTGCCAGTGTTTGTGCAAGCACCTGAGGGAAGCCAGCAGGCTCACGTGCATCACTGGTGCTTCTGTAGACAAAAGCACGGCAATGTCCATACGCAATTCCAGTGCAGTGCATGACAAATAGTTTACACCTTGGTCCACACTTTGGGACCCTAGATACAGTGGGGAAACTATTTTTAAAATGTGATACTCTCCCTCTTCCCTTTTTTTTCTTATTATTATTTTCCTTTGTTTGTTGATTTGTTGTTTGTTTGTTTGTTTGTTTGTTATTCAAAATTTTAAAAAGTTTTTGTCACCTGACATCTTAGCCACTTATCCAGAGAGTGAATAGAGTGAACATTCTTGTATTTACCCCACACTTGGTGGCAGTTGCCCTCTTCAGTAGAAGTGGGAAAGAGCAACAAAACCTCCAAAGGAAGCCCAAAGGAAGTTTGCATTTTAAGCCCAGGGAGAAAAATATTCTCTGTGGTACTGAGCTTTTACAGCAGGCATGAAGGTCTCTGTATGCCACAGAGATACTCACATGCATCTTAGAACCATAGGAAAGCGTCAAATTCACTATCCTTAAATATCAATATTGTGCATGTTCTTTGAAACAGTCCAGATTCATGACCATGTCCAGAGATCTCAGTGCTTATAGCCCAGAGAACAGCACTCCAAAGAAATCAAGGAGAGTAAGAAATGGGAAACAGTACCCATGTGAAACTATGGCAGAACAGTACCATCCCTGGGAAAAAAAGACCACCAGCCCAACAGCCTTGTCTTGCTGAAAATTACTGTTTTGGCTACATAACGAACTTCCTTTGGGTCCAGTCTTGACATCTGTGCAGATTACAGAAACACAGTCCCTGAAACCACATGTTGAGAATCAGTTTCCTCACATCACTTTGTGTGACACCTTTTCTCAGGTCAGAGTAAGGATACAAGAGACATACTTTTGAGTCAGAGCGATCCTGGGCCAGCATATTTAATCTGGGCTGTGTTTTTAAGGGCTGTGCTTCCAAGGATCCTGAGCATTTTGTCTCTTTGATAGCAGTCTGCTATTAACACGCTATTTGAGAGAGCTCATACCAGGAGGAGAGCAAAGCATCAAGGACCAATGAAAGCCCTTGGACAAGTCTATGCAATTTATGTTAATTTTACTGTTGTCGGCATCTAGATAAAAGAATGGAAGTGACCAGCTGACAAAGGTGGGTTTCTAAAATTCAGGGAAAGCTACAATCAAAAGGCCACATTCTGCAGCAGCTCTGACTCCTTTGAAGACAGAAGATTAAGACTGAGCCTCTCAAAGCTCATAGCTACTAAACTGTTAAGGGTCAGTGAGGAGTGTAGCTGTGTAAGTAATGTGGACTATTTAACAGACTAAAGCTGTCCAGCTGCCTTTTTATTTTTTTTTTTTGGCTAAAGAAGTCAGAACAAAAGGGCAACCTCAGAAAGGGAAGAGACCACACACACCTGGTAGATCAGAGTAACTGCCAGGAAGAAGCAAATTCCTTCTTAACAACTACTAGAAGTATTGCTTAGAATTTCAGGAGTGTAAAGACTTAATGAAGCTCACAAATCTGCCTGTCCTGTATTTTCTACAAACAATCAGAACTGGCCTGATAGTCAGCATGTTTAATCTTCTACTTTGTCTCATATTTATATATATGGCCCAGATACATTGCTCATATGGCTTTGGACAAAGGGTTGGATTATTTTGGGCAACAAAAAAAACCCCCAACCTTTTAAGTGGTGGTTTTTTGGGTGGGTTTTTCTGGATTTAAATTTTTTTTTTATGGCTTGCATAACTCTCAGAGATAACAAGTCCAACCCTTAACAATAGCAACAGTAAGTCACATAAAATATGAGATCATCAATATATTTTCAACACGTTGTAACTAGAAAGAAGATCTTGACATTAACTTTAGATCAGACCTAAATTATTGCAAAGTTCTGGCATATTTAAGTTCAAGAACTTGCTTCCTTCTGCTACAACAATATTTCATTATGGTAAAAATTACTTTGTTTGGAAAACAAATAAATTTTTTTCTGCTTGGAAATTGAGTATCAAACTCTGACTTCAGGATGAGATCTGACCACACTGATACCACTTTCTGTGGACTGAGACTTTGTGAGCCACAGTGTTGTCCTGTAGGTAAGATCAGCCTTTTAAAGCTGGCAGTACTTTCACTTACTTGCAATAGACAAAGAGCAATCAGAGCTGGATATACATTTTTCATTGCATTGAAATAACACTCAAGGTATCCTCCCTCTGTGCCTCTAATAAGCATTTTAACCCAGCCCCTCTTTCTTTTCACAGGAAACATGCAAACATTGAGGAATTACATTGTAATGTACAACAAAGAGTATCTTAGGACTGCCGCAGAACGCAGAAGTCACTCTGGGTGATAATAACAATCTCAAGGATGACAAGAAAAGAGCAAAGCTACAGCCATAGAGAAAAGTTCAAGGTGAACTTTTAGGTCCAGAAGACAATTTGGTCCTTACCAAACTCAAGCACTGTTAGACCCTTAGCTCACAAAAACCTGTGAGATCATCCCCACCCTGACCCCTTCCAAAAATTTCTCAAATAACAATTGCCTGTCCTTAAATTGTGTAGTAATTAACTACTTTTACTGCTAATTGAAGTACATCAGTGCCATCTCACTTCTTCATTCTTTTGTATACTCTTGAAGTTCAATGGTATTAACATGTGCAAAAGTAAATTACAAGAAAACCGATTTAAGTGCAGCAATACTCTTTCCCATTGCTCCTAAACAGAGAGTCTTTGATACAAGGCCATTATATAATTGTGCTGCTGCGTGTGTCAGCATGTTGATGAGGCCTTTCTGCCTCCCTTATTCCTGAAAAACAATAAAATAATTTTTGAATTTTTGAATTGTTTCATACTAAACCCCCAAAGAAACCATTCTAGCTGCAAGCTGACAGAGAAATAGTGCTGTGCAGCTCTTTTTGCCAACTAAATACTAAGTGGAAGCAAAAGAACGAGAGGAAGGGGTGCAAACCATAAAAAATATGTTCAAAGACAGCAAATGGGCCTGGCCACTTTTTGTGGTCTCTTCTGCTTGTTCTCCTCCAAGACCCACAACGAATGTATTGGAGATGATAGGGGGCAGTTTCCTTTGGCCTTCACTTGTGGACTTGCTGTCACTGAGTTTGTCTGATCTCTCTCTGAACCTTCACTGTGTGCCTGGAACTTTCTGTTGAGCAAATCCCGAACTTCATTGCCACTCACGTGAGAGAATTATGCTCTTTTATCTGCATTAAACTGATTTCTTGCTAGTTCCATTGAGTACCCCCAGTCACAGCATTAAGGAAATTGGTAAATAACCCTTCTACCTTTGCCCAGTCACCATGTTTGTGATTCTGTAAGGTTTTATCATCTCCTCTCTAATCCCGTTCATTTTTCTTCTCTCCAGATTGAAGAAATTCCATCTTTTTAATCTCTCTTCACAAGCTATCATTTAGCATTTGAATTATAGATCTGCTATATCAGCGGTATATGAACTTATTTTCCTTGCCCTTCTCTGGATCTTATCTAGCTCTGCTATATCCTCCTTGAGATGCAAAACTCCACAACATTCTCCAGGTATCAGTTTTCTGTAGCAGGTAAATAACACTCTTTCCCTCATTATCCATACCCCTCCTTGTGATGGCCAGTGCTTTGCTGGTTCTTCTGGATGCCACTGCACTCTGAGCAGATGATGTCTAAGAGCTGTCACTGATGATGCCGAGATCTCTTTCCTGCACTAGAACTACAGGAGTTTAGCATCATGAATGCATGGTTTAGGCTATTCCTCCAAAGGTGCATTACATTTCATTTATCTACCCGGACCTCATCTGCTCCCTTTTTGTATACTCACGTGGTCTTTCTGAACCTGGCATGGCATTTGCATTTGGAGAAATGCTTACTATTATCTGCAAACTTGCACATTTTACCATTCATTCCCTTCTCTCCTCTTCATTACCGATAAAGACACAGCACCCACCCCTGGGGACTCTACCCTGCTGACTGTAATCCTCTGGCCAGTTAGTTTCTTCAGTAGCCTTTAGTGTGGCATCTTGTAAAAGAGATGTTTTGAAAATTCGGATGTTTTGAAAATTACACAGATAAGATTCCTTTCACCCTTGTGCTGCCAACACCCTCCTAGAGACCCAGAGAGAGGTGTTCCCTTTCCCACAGGTGACTCTTTCCCAAGCGGTATGTGGTACCATCTGCCACCTTTCCAGGGATGGAAGTCAGACCTGCCTGGCTTCCTAATTCTAGTCTGTAGTTTCCAATTCTGAAGGCAAATAAAACAAAAGGAAACATTTTAAGTCAAGAGAATTTCCTTCCCCACTTAAAAATAAGTCAGGCCTGCCCTATGTCCAATTCATATAATGCTGCCATTAAGGCCTAGCTCAGTATGTTAAAGACCACAAACAGTATTTGGTCTTTTTATTCAGTAGGGTTTTGGGTTGTCATAGACTGTAGAAAAAAGCACAATGAAGTCATTTTGGAGACTTGAAAAAGTAAGTCAGACAATCCCATGGGTCCTTGGTCTTGCACTCCAAATTCTTAAGTTGTAAGGCCATTTTCTAATTCAGAACAACTTCCTAACAGGCCATTCTTTCACTCCTTTCTGCAAGAGGGCACAAGCATCCTGCATGTTTAACTGCAAGCATACAATGTTATCTGCTGCTTCTCTCTTATGTAAGTTTGCAGGAATGCTGAAAGACTTTCCGGGCTCTGAGAGGTTAGGGGTAGGAATCAGGTCCCTTGTATATCACTGCATTGACTTCTTGGGATGTGAAGTTATTGCAATTAAGATACTGGCCGGATGTGTGGGCTAAAGAACCAGACTGATATCACAGGCATTTATTGATAAAGCAACTTCTGAGGAAGAAATCTGGGGAATTGTTGTTCTTCATGTTTTCCCCTGTAAGCAAGCAAACCATATGGATTTATCAGAAACACACAATGCTTTATCTAGCTCAAGAGAAAAAAGAATAGTGTTTATTTTACTGTGGAGGAATGTTCTCTTTCAGTTTTGAGAGCCAGTTGCCTGAGCTGGCACTGTGTACCTTTTGGCCTCCAATAGACATATTGCTCTGGTTTAATTCAGTGTTATCTTTAACTTGATTACTATTTACTATTTGTGTTGTGATAATGACTCCAAGCTGCAGTCAAGGAGAAGGGCTTTGTTGTGTTAGGTGCTGTACAAACACACAACCGAAAGATAACTCTTGCCTTGAACCATGCAACTAAGCAGCTCCTAAGCTGAGTGCTGGCACATAAGAAGGAAAACACTAGCTGCAGGCTGGGCTCAGGGCTTCAGTTTTGCTTCCCTTCCTCAACTGTGCAATCTCAAGCAACTGGCTCTCCCCAGCTCATTTAACTTGTGCACTACCATACAGAAAGCCCAGCTGAAAGGGAGTGAAGGGTAGTGGGAAAAGCTTCCTACCTCCTAGTTCTTTCTTTCCTCTTGTGGCACCTGGTATTTAAGCAGATCATCTCCATCTGTCTTCTCCCTGTGCTGGTAGGCACACAGGAAGAAAATGCCGAAAAACCTGAAAATCAAAGCAGTGCCCTCCCTGACAGTCATTCTGCAAAGCGTTAAGAAGATCTTTCTGTGAAGAGAATAATCCTTTCCAGAAATCTTAACAGATTCCTAAGAACATTTGGTTTGGCAACAGACACAGAGTAGCCTCCTGCTCCGATAGTGTTTTGGGCCTTTTGTTAATGCTTGAGGACAGCATCCAAAAGGCCATTAGGAAGGGTAGTGTTTGATTTTGTCTCTCCATTTACCGCACCAAGGCTGAGGTCTTAGTGGTCTTGCAGGATGGAGCTTTTTGCCAGAAGAGGTTGGTTGGGTCAGTGTCCACCTGTCTGGATCTGGCAGCAGGGATCCAAGTCTTTCCTCCAAGCTGCTGATTGCAAGACCACCCTTGAGAAATGGACTTAGACCGAGGCCAGAGTGCTGGTAAAAGTGTTTTCTTCTGTGCTTTGGGATGAGTCATGGTTCCATAAACCCACTCTCACTTTCCAATGCATGAACTTAAATTCCAGGAGTCTGAAATAAGTGAGCAACCATGCTTGACATGGGTTTCAGGTGACCCAGGGGAAGGCAAGGGAGAAGCAAGAGGACTGGCATACTGTATTCTAGAACTGAACTAATTTTCCTGATTTTATATTACTTATGTCTCACTCTCTCTCTGAGTCACCAATATTTCAGCTCTGTCTGGGTTTTGATATTCCCCAGGTGGAGATTTATAGAGTCATTCCCATCTGTGCTGCAAGGACAAGTATGAGATGGTGCTGCTGAGGAAAATGGAGCAAAATAACAAATGGAGGGGAGTGCATTTCTGTGGCATCTCCATGTGGAGTTTGGACTCTTTCATTAAAGTGCAGCAGCACCTTGCTTTTCTTGAAGTGTTGGCCTATCTTATGCTAAAACCTACTACTGCAAATATCCTTGCAAATAACTCTGTGAAAAAAAGAGACTTATGTGAGATGGTACCTTTGGTAATAAACTAATAAAAAAATCTGTAATGTGGCACACAAAGTCCATCTTTACAGGGTCTAGCGTATATACTGTGCACAGTATACACCACTACTACACACAAAATTCAAGAAAGAAGTTATAAAAAGCTTCTTTCTATAGAAAGGAATACAAATAGCTATAAAGCTATTTCTGTTTTTTAGAGAATTATGTCAAAATGACATCATTTCTGGAAGAGATGATAGCAAATCAGCAACTAATGTTTGCCTTTTTACTTACATTACTCTAATTTAAGAACAAAATATCTATAGGATAATTCTATAATTTCTTTGTATAGATCCCAATAAATTATATTCAAGACTGTGACTGTTTTCTCAAAGCCACACTGATCTCCCAACTCCTGCATCCTTCTTCAGTTATTCCCTGCTGGCATCGTCTCTGTGGATTGCAAGTCATCTTGGGAGAATTGGGAGTAGGATAGAGAGGTTTTTTCTCGTACTTCCGAAGTGGATAGCATGTTTTTAGCAGTATTCTAATCTCAATATATATATAAAATTATGAACATAATCGTGTCCTGATAGGACTTTCATAAGTAGCTTATGGCACGCTGCCCTTATTGTAGAAAAGTACGTCCTTGTAGACAAGAAATGTCAATTAAAATGTAAGCTTTGTGGAGGACAGATAACATATAGTTTTATAGACAGATAAAAAAAATTAGTAAGCTTCTGTGTTTTGTCGATTGTTTTTTTTTAAACACAGACATAAGTGGTTAAGGAAAAGTAATGTTCAGGAGCTGAATCAGCATATTGTACAAGCACAGTAAATAGCATCATAATACTGGGTTATCTTATTTTAGTGGTGCATAATTTTGTATGCAAATGTTACCTCAAATATCGTCACCTATCAGCAATAAAGAGCATTTATAGTAGAAAATCTAAGAATAATTTTATATTTCATTATTACAATTGACTTTCAAAATAACATCATAAATCTCCACAAATCTGTGCCTACATTAACAGACACTTGCTTTCACTAGCTTATGGCTTGCTGATTGTATATTGGATGTCATGGAAGACTTTAAAATACAACAGAGGACGTGAGCTGAATGAGGTGGAAGCACAGTTGCACACTTCCTTGTGCCAATGTCATGGGCCAGCAACAGAGGGCAAGGGGGGAGCTCATGCAGCTGCCCTAGTGCCATATTTAACAGCTATTTTACAATAATTTGATTTCTAGTTCAGCCAAGAAAACACCTTCCTAAGACGGCTACTGTCTTGGGCGCTTTGAGAAATTAAATTCTGCATCTCTAAAGACACAGGAAAACAGAACTGAAAATTATTTTCACAGCCTTTACACTCTAAAGGAAGTAGTATTTGCTTTTAATGTAATTTCAGAAAAGCCACAGTTGAGCATCTTGTGTGGTAACAGCATAATTCTGGGGCTGAAAATGAACCCGATGTTTGTATTGGCCATATACGATTTAAATGCTTATAGAGAAGAAAATTTTGCTCTTCCCATCAGACTTCCATTCAAAAAAATTACTCATCTAAAATCCTTCATTTAGCAGAACTTCTGCCTGAGATGGGCTGCTTTTCCCCTTTCTGAGTTCCAGACACAATATAAATCAAACTAATTCAAGATAGCAAAGCCAGGAAAATAATTATAATCTCTAAACCAGCAAAAAGGTCAACAAGAAGGAGAAGAACAATAGGATTCTGGTAACTGTTTGGGAAGAAACTATTCTTGCTTCAGTCAAACTCACTGTTTTCATAACAACAAATCAAATACCAAGGTAATTCCCTAGAGTCTTCAGCAGCTTGGTTGTGTGGCAGCAGTAGAAGCCACTCCAGCACAATGCACATTGTCATAAGGAAAACCTGGCTGCTGAGCCACCGTGCAGCTCAGAGGTGTTTGAAGCTAAGCTGGAGTCCAGCCTATCTTTTCAAAGCACTGCATTGTCACTCTCCTTTTCCTCCTATTCCTGTCCATTTCCCCGTTTTCCTCTCTTATTGTCCCCTATCAAGCAGACATATTTTAGAATCCATTCATAATAGGAGAAGCTGAGTTTTGCCTCACCAGTGCAGATGGCTGGAATGCTGGCTTCACTAGTGGGGTAAGAGGGACTTACAGTTGCACCTCCTTTTTCAATAGTTTATTTGCTTATTGGTGCTTGATATGTAGACTAAAAATGTGTAATTGATCAGGTGTAAGCTGTTCTCTTATGCTCAAATGGCACAGGAGACAGGTCAGCAAGGTGCCTGCTCCGGAAACATCCATTCTGAAAGAGAGTAGCATTTGTATTCACTTTGGCTATTCAACTTTGGAGAATGAGAAATCAAGGCTGGCCTTTCTGAGACTCCTTTTACTCATCTATAAAATGTAATTTGATATTTATCAAAGTGTTTCAATGATACTAAGAAACTGCAGGTATCAAAGCAACTTTCTTAATATTTTGCACTGGGAAGCTTAGATTTTCCTGACTGGTGTGCAAAAATGAGTATATTTTACCACTTACTGGGTGAGTAGATGTGTCTACATAACTATGTCAGTCTTCCTCTAAGCAGCAAGCAGTAATATAACTGATAAATAGCCAGAGTGTAACAGAAAGAGACTCATGTTTACAAAAAAATCCCCCCAGTTAAATGTCAGATAAAAAACATGCTGCAGCAATGCAATAGTTGGGGTCATTGGTCCCTGCCAATCACTAGATCTAAAATAAGCATTCTTATGCAATAAACAGCTATAGAAGTTCCACCATGTAACAACATAATAAATACCCATCTAACAACAATAGGCAACTTTATCAGCCAAAACCTGTTCATCATGCAGCCTGAGACTTGGTTTGTAAGGTCTAAAATATGTATGTTTGCTGTGTTGTTTCATGATATTTTCAGGTAAATTCCTGTTACCTTACCTTGCAGACCAAGCCCAGTATCTCCAGTCCTTTCACTGAGGCACCCAGCTGATGTAACCTCATGATTTCATGAGAGTCACAGCACAGAAAAACGAAGACTCAGAGAGGCCTTAAAAGGGAAGTTGTTCCTGCTCCTTCTCTGGGCTCATCAGTTTCTTTCTTCCTCACTTTTCCATACTGTAATCACAGTCTTACTGTCTTTGTCCTGAAGTCAGGCACTCCTGGGGTCTTCTGACACACACAGAGCTCTTCTGCAAATGGAAATAAATGGAATTGAAGGGAATTTTATTAAGATTTTTGTCTTCAAAATAAATTGTCACACCAACATCAAAGTTTGAAATCAAGAAGCCATTTAGGAGAAACTATCCTGAAAAACTGAATTTAATCTACATTAAATTTTAAACCCAGATATCTGGTCTGTCTCCAAAGTAGTCAATCTCTTCCCTCAAATCAGGTAGCTTCTGCATCTGGTTCAGAACTTCTGAGTCAAAGAAACTTTTAAATTTTTCTCTGGATCTCTCTAGAGATTTCAAGTGATTTGTCAAATGCATAAATTAATTGTTCAGTAAATTTACTGTTAATAAGACTTTCTACTCTGAACTGGTTTGGAAAAGGGTTGGAAAAAACTTGTAGTATTTAATTTCCTACCAATGCTTTGCCATTGGAGATCACTATCCTGGTCCAACCATAATTTTCTACAGTTGAAAACTAAGACTGCACATTTTATTCCTTTCAATAGGGGAAGAAAATGTTCCAGATTAAATATCTGACAGTTTCAAGAAAGCATGTTCAGACTCTTTGTGTGTCATATTTTATAGGGTGGATTCCAAAATCCACTTTAGTAAATCACCTTTTTTTTTTCCTGATGATCTTTTGAGCTAAAATTACAAACACAAATAAGGATGAGACAAGACTTTGCTCAACTTAATTTCAAAACAGAGATCTGTGAATGGCTGTATATCAAGTCCTCTGGACATTTGCATGCTTCAAATGGTACACATGGGGTTTTACTTCACTTGACATGAAATTCCAGGGTGGAACAGGTCGGTGAGAATATCATAGAGGTGTGGAAGGCATCCACTGAAGAAAGAGAAAGAACTGCTTGGAACCCCTAGTTTCCTTCTGGTTGCCTAGTATACAAAATAATAAAAATAGTGTTGCCTGTTCATGAAGTAACTTCTCCCCTTACTTTTGCTGACTTCCTACCGGGACTAAATTTTCTTGGAACGGTGGGGAAATAAACAATGAACTATTGAAGCAAAGAGAAGGTATTCTATGATGACAAAAATAATGTGGAGGAAAACACTCCCTAGACCATCATCTTCACATAAGTTAGATGCTAACCTTTCGGTGCAACATATCTTAACTTTTCCCAAAGTCCTAACACACATATTTGCACAGGTCTGCTTGCCAGTGGCCAGATCAACGTAGTTACTAAAGACGGTTTTATTTAAAAGGAAAAACAAGTTTGTTGTCTCTAGGAAAACATCCTCCTCCACTTCCAGGGATTTACAACACATTAAGGAGACCATAATCACCAGAACTCTGTTAAAAACATTTGTTACCTAAGAGTAGTATGCACAACATGAGAAAAGCTTCTATTTCAGGCTGATCCAGATAGCGATGGCAGAGGAAAGCGAAGCAAATCTGTACTTGTTTTTTTTTCCTTATTTATATTCTCTGAAACTCACCTCATCATGATTGTCAAAAGAAATCTACAGAGAAGACCCAGAGTGAAAATGGAGGGGTGAATATCTAGCCCTATTGAATGCAACCTCAATATCTTAACAGTCTTTTATTTTGTCCTTTGTCTTTGCATATTATGCAGGCCATTGCTAACTAACTTCTTTCAAATGTCCTCTGACTTTACGGAAAACGTTTTAACCTAAATACTAGTTTTGCTTTCTGGAAGTGAAATACTAAACTTAGAATCACCATTTAATCATATGTTTCCTGTGCATTCCACCTGAGCACAGTTGAGGCAAGCATTCCTTGTAATTACAGAGGTGAGTTGAAGAACTGCTGATTAAAATAAGATCAGCTTTTCCTTAAATACCATTGTATATACTTCAGGAGAGTGATCAAAGCTGCTTCCAGAGATATGCTAATTTACAGAAGACAAACTTCTTAAATGAAGAATAGTGAACCCTCTTTTTCTTGCTTAGATTTAGGAAAAAATTCCCCAAACTCAACAATTCATTCTACTGGGCAATCCTTCTATTAAAAAACCTCTGCCTTCCTTTCAGGCAAACAGGAGACTCAGCCCAACTAAGGTTAAAGGATTTGCCAAAAAGGCCTCAGGGAAGACTGTGTTCTGTCTATAATTTTGTTGTCAGAATAACACCCATTGATTTCATTTTTTTTTAATAAGGAAAAGGAGATTTTTGTGGCATAATCAATTAGCACTTGCAAAATATTTTAGATCCATGGTGAAATAATGTATGTGATATACGTGCATAAGCAGTATACACCCACATGCATAGGTACATACACAGTGTTACCCATAATTTCTTTTATTTTCACTCATTTCCTGTTTGCTTGTGAATCACTATTACAGCATCTAAAACTGAAACTAAACCCAGATTAATTTGTCAGATATGCAAAGAATTCTGGTAACCCTGATAAGAGTTATGCTTCTTTTAGGAGAAGCCTAAATGAAGCCCTAAGTCCCATCGCTCCTCAGGGCACCTGGACAAGCTGATGCCTGGGAAGGAAAGGAGTGCACAGCCTGTCCTGCCCTGAGCTCTGCGCTGTGTGAATGCTGGAACAGGACTAAAACCAGTCCCCTCTAAGGCTAACATATTTGCAGTAGCAAAGGCCACTCATGAGATATCTTGCTCTTTCTCCGGGGCTGTTATATCTCTTTATCCCTGTGCAGGGATATCTCTGTATCTTTAGGATCAGTCACACTAAATTACAGTGGAACTTTGCTGTGTGCCAACATGAACACATTTTCATGATAACTACAAGAGAGGGCAGTAAAGTCTTCTTCCAAAGAGAAAAGCTGACAGAAAAGCAACTCATTAAAATATCTGTAAAATGGCGAGGTATTTAGAGCTTCTGATTCACCATGAAAACATTCAGGCATATCTGCTCTATAGGCCACAGACATATAGTGTCACAGGTTGTTTTTCTTTGGCAATAAGTGATCCTATTGATGACTATTTGGAGTTATCCTGTGATGAAGTTATTTAAAATCAGAGTGCCTGGCTAATCATGTTCAGATCAGACAGACTGTTTTAACCATCCAAAACAAATGATAGGATGAGCTTGAACCGTTTCTTGTGGCCAGGAGACTCTGAACTCACTTTGACTCAGTACAGGTGTTGAAATCACTACAGGATTATCCCTGGAGGTTGGTAATCCTTTAAAAGTTCAGAGCTTTGGGTTAGATAAAAATCTAAACATTTTGATGTTTATCTGAAACCTTATCTGAGTCATCTAAACTCCTGGAGGCTGAACGCCCATCAGTCGCACATCTACAGTGAAAAAGTAACAGGGTCTCTCGTTTCTACAGACTTATAGCCTGATCCTGACATCTCTGAAAAAACAAAACCTCATGTGTATATAAACTTGCCTTTGAGTTGGGGTATTTATTGGGAATGGGAAGTTCCCTTTCAGCTAAAGGTGACCACAAACATTATCTGATGCAGCTGAAGGAGGAAGTTTTGGTTACAAAATATAGGTTGGTTTTTTCTCATAGAAGTCACCGATAGCAATTTTTTCTTCTAGGCACATACTGGATACTGAGTGCGTCCAGATCCATTTTACAGAGTTAGAACCATTGTTTTCTCCCCAAGGCTTGCTGAACCAGAATCATTGCTAGCTCCCACTTTGCATGCCTTCAGGGAAAGAAAAGCTGCCCCAAAGGAAGAAATGGAGAAAGGAGAGAGGCAATTCATCAGATGAGACAGTAGCTGGAAACATAGTAGATATAAGTTGAGTTTTCTGCTCCACCACAGTTTCTCTCCTTCACCTTAGAGGACTCCTTTATAGTCTTTGTGTATTTCCTGTGGACTGTAGAGGCTAGCACTTCCTTATCTTAAGGGGTATTTCAAGGATAAACACTAAAAATCCCCACAGAATTACTCAATTTAATACTGCAATGGGTGCTACAGATGTACAGGGAACAGACAAGAAGCTGGACTGCATTACTACTTGGCAAACACATACAGGCACTTTATCAAGCTCTGGTCCACCTGTCTATACTGCTGTTCACCAGTTGAGCTTTTTCCATGCTCCTATCACTTAGTATAATAGAGAACTAACATTGTTTTGGAGGATTTTAGAGGCTGGAAAGAGAATTCAAACATTTTCCCTATCCTTTTCCTACTGATATGCCAGTTACAGCCTCGAGTTTAAAGGGTAAGTCTGTTCATTCCTGCTCTTTTGGGACTGTGTGCATAGCTACTACACCACTATTGTAACAACACTCTGGCTTTGGGAAAAGAAAAATGCCCTTATTTGTTTGTTTGGGGACTATAAGTAGGGTCACAAAATTAATGACCATTAATTAGAAGGATGTTAGTGTGACTCTTCTTTGACATGGCAATTTCAAGTTGATACCTGGAGATAAAGTGCTATTCAGAGTTTCAGAGAGTAATTATTTCCTCCTGTCTGTGGCACAGTTTTTGGTAGTGAAAAGTGCTTGTATGAAAAGGGAGGGAATGATTTACATTGGATTATTACATTCTGTGACCCAGGAGGATCATAATTTCGCTTACGTGGCAGAAAATTGCCATCATTCTCACAGCATTTTTCAAGCATCATTGTGCTTTTGATAACTTATTCTCTGTCAAGCTTCCCTATTTAAGCAATACACTTGTTTTCTCTGTTTAACTACCTTTTATATCTACAGATGTTGTTTCTCATCAATGTTTTATGCATCAAATAAAAATGCTAATTTAGTTCACGCAGAAAGATATGACTTCTTTTTTTTTTTCCTGGGTAGCTATGCTATCACCAAGATGATTTCAAGTAGGTCAGGAAAATATTAAGACATTTATTGTTCAGTTATGTTGCCTCTGAGCATTGCTCTGAAAATCCTACTCCTTAGAGAGGCTACCCAGAAATCAGGGCCTTTCTCCCAGAGTTGCAGAGACCAGTTTTATTGCAGGGGGTGGAGAAGGGAAAAGAATGACATGAGAGAAAATACATCTCAGTGACTCATGAATTCAAGGCAATCTGCCCACCTGCTCCTCATGAGCCCTGGGTTCTCCCAGCAGCGCTGGTGGGCGACATAGCAAGCGGGAGTAGGAGCGTGCACCACCCCTAAGAGGCATGCATTCCTCAACTGCAAACACATCTGGGCTCCCTCTCTCACTTCATTCCCTCGCCCACAGTGCTCTGGGGGAAATTCTTGCAGGATGCTTCCTGTTTTGCACTTAATCCTCTCTCGTCTTTAATTCTATTAAACTGGGCACTATGAAAGCTTCCAACAATTTATCAATCGAGAACTGTTTTCATGGAACTGCTGATTACTTACAGTGAGCATTTTCCAGCCTTGTCAACATCTGAATTTTAACGTGAGGTTCCTCAGCACTCTGGTAAGTGGCCATGGGTCTTGCCCACCTCGTGCGTCACCACAGAAGTGCTGACTCAGTTCTAGGCAGGTTTTAGCCTCCCAGATCTATAAAAGACAATTGCACTTGTCTCAGTGAAGACATCATTCGGAGCCTGAGTTACCCACTAGACAGCAAGGAGCGAGTAGCTGGTTACTGTATCCAGCTCTGAGGCTCTCAAAGGAAGAAGGACATGGACCTGCTGGAAAGAGCCCAGAGGAGGCTACAAAGATGATCAGAGAACTGGAGCACCTCTCCTATGAAAATGGGCTGAGATCTGGGGTTGTTCCGTCTGGAGAAGAGAAGGCTCCTGGAAGACCTTAGAACAGCCTTCCAGTACCCACAGGAGAGCTGCAGAGGGACTTTTTACAAGGGTAATAGGGCAGGGAGGGATGGCTTAAAATTGAAGAAGTTCACTTTAGATGAGATATTAGGAAGAAATTTTTTACTTGGAGGGTGATGACGCACTGGAACAGGTTGTCCAGAAAACCTGTGGATGCCCCATCCATGGAAGTGTTCAAGGGCAGGTTGAATGGGGCCCTGAGCAACCATTCTACTGGAGGGTGTTCCTGCTCATGGCAGGGGGATTAGAACTAGATGATCTTTAAGGTCCCTTCCAACCCAAACCATTGTATGATTCTGCAAGTAGAAACTGGTTACTCTAGAACAATTCACTAGTAGAGAGGTGTTGCTCTGAAATTGTGTGCTGAGCCCCATGGCGAGGATTTGGGATTATTTCTTATTTTTCTTATTTTCTCGCAGGAGATGTCTGGATATTCAACTGTGTGAAAATCTATATAAACCCATATGCTTTCAGAAGCCATAAGGGTACATATCGCTGTGCTTTCAGTTTAAGCTTACACCTTGCACGTTCCATATACAAGCAATGAAAATGAAGACTGGAGATGCCAAACACCCTCAGTGGCCTTCCACAAACAGTGCTGCCAACTCAGTTACTTCCTCCAGATTATTTAAAAATTATACATTTCCCAGTTAAGTCAAAAAAAAGTAACAGTAATTAAATGGCTGTTAAGAATCCCTGATAAGAAGTGGTGAGAATTGCTCAGCCATGTGTCACAGCAACAAGCCACTTTCTGAGTTAAAACCCACCTGATAGAAATTCAAATGTCCCAGGTATCAAACAGAGCATTGGCCATCATTTCACAAGTGGTCGAAGATTTACTGCACTGGTAACATTAGTAATAAGGCTACCTGTGACATCATTGTTACATTTAAATGGAGCTTGTTTTTATAGTTCATGAGAGAGAAAAAAAAACATTTTATCCCATGGTGGTAAATAAAGAGTAGGTAAAAGATGCATTCACTCCCAGCTAGGGAATACACCAAATAGAGGATACTGTGGAAGAAACTGGAAGCACAGGGGGCAAGTGGACAGAATAGAACGTCAGGGCCAGTAACAGGCTGCTGTCAGACCATATATACATAGATATATATACACACACAGAGCTCATTCTAAATACAGACGAGTATTCTATCTTAGGCAATTCATATGGACAGGAATCCCAGTTTGGTGGATGCTATTCAAAGTATTCCACCACCCCCGAAAAAACCCAGTAGGTTTTTTCTGCTGTGTCAAGACAGGCAAACTGGTTCAAAGTACTTAAGCTAGCAAACATGTCTGAAATGCAGCCCAGCCTAAAGGCAACAACAGACAAATGGTTTAATAAGGCTGCTCCATCAGGCTTAATTTCAGCCCTTAAAACATCTTGCGTAATTGGACCTTTCACTGAGACACATACATTATAGAAGTACATTATTTCTCAAATAGTAAATTCTTTGGGGCAGGAATCCCGAGTTCCTTCAGGTCCTTATTTGCAGAGGCCTTGTTCAAGGCTCCCTCCATTTTTACAGCCCCAGACGACACAATGGTCAGAGTGCATTCCAGTTGTTTAAAATGCTTTGGATTTTACTGCTAAAGATGTAATCTTGTGTTTCTTTTACTGACATGGTATCATACACGAGCACCAAGTGGTACCAGCCGTCAAGCAAGCCCTGACTCAGACAGAGTATGCTTCACTAGTGCCAGCATCAGCAGACAATAATGTGCTATCACAAAACTGGATTAGGTCTCAGACTAGGTGAAAAGAAAGGATTAAATGAAATCCACTGATAGTATTCCAGGCTCTGTACATGTGAATGTGGAACAAAACATTACATACTAACGTAAGTAACAAGATGGAAAATGTAAGGAAGCGACAAGACACAGGAGCCTGAAGGAAAACTGTCAAGCATTGTAGAGCTCCTGACAGGGAGAGTTATGGAAAAAAATTCTTGGTGTTCTGTAGAAATGGGGCTCTAACATCTTAAACTCTCACTGTGCTCATCCAGGCAGCTGCTCACAGCCACTCTTGTCTTTCCTCCGTGAGTGCCCGGGTTGACTTACATGGGTGTTGCTACCAGCTGCCAACCATGATCACGTACTGCTCAGCTTGGAGCTTTCTGCCAGTTCAAAAGAGAGGTCTCTTGCAGCTCTCATCCCTAGGTAGCTGCATCCTGCTGCCTGCACGAGTCTCACACAGGGGGTTCTGGGCTCAGTTCACTGTGAATTAGAAGGAACAAGTGACTTGATTTTCTTTTGGATCCCTCACCATCAGCTGTAAAAAAACAACCTGCCATTCAGCTCTTATCTGCCAAGCTCTGTATATGTGAATTTTGCTTCCTGTTATTGCAGCAACAGTAGGGATGGAGAAACACTCTTGATTTCCTTTTTCAGAAGAATTTTCTTTTCTAAACAATTGGTATTAAACAGAACAAAACAACCAAGAAACAGCATGCTCGTTTCACAGATTTCCAGTAATGTTAGAGCCCTGTACATTGTTTCAGCTCTTGCTGAGATGAAGCTTGATTATGTTAATGTTAGCCAGCCATTTGATTTGTTTAACCCAGGGACACTTTCACTAAAGGCTTCCTGAATATTGAGAAAGTGGTTCTGCTCACAATAGCAAGGGTGGGCGAGGAGTGACCATAGGGTTTTTGCCTGACTTCTAGGAAAATAGCTGTGTACGTTCATCCGTATTTTCATACGGGTGTGTGACTGTATTTGGCAGCAAACATACAGGTGTGTCCTCCCCTAGCAGTTTCTGAACCCACTGATCAATCTCAGCCAGCCTGATGGAGGGGTATAGGCTGCAAGAATAACTTAGGTCCTGCAAACACGACAGTCAAACATAAGATACCCCTCAGAAAAGGGCCAGACAAGGGAAAGGCTACTGGGTGACCTTCCCAGAGAAGACACCTGACAGAAGAAAAGTTTCATTCGGAGCCTGCTGCAAGTGATCAGAAACCCAAGAGCTCACAGGCAGATCCTAGCAATCCCAGCAGGCTTTCCAGCATGCACATGGTCTGCTGCAGCTTGGTGGCGCTGAACAAACCAGTGGTATAACCTATAGTAACACAATCACTCGTCCTGATGGTCAGGACCTGAGTTACCCGGGAGACCCCACAATCATACGCACCATATAATATCTGATATATGCACATATGTAATATTAGTTAAATAACATAGGACTGACTGAGGGAGTCACGCCAATCCAAGGGTCCTCAAAACTAGTATTTGTGAAGAAAGTCCCAGTCCTGTCTTAGATGAATACCTCTGTGTGGTGCCCTGGGTGACCATGGAGTCCTGGGTGAGCACGATGTGCTTGTTTATACACAAAAGCTTGAGGGCTTTTCCTTGCCTGGTGAGATTGTTTGTAACAGATAAGATAAGCAGAGCCAGTAAAGAAAACAACACCTCCTTGCACAGCAAACACTCTTTGGGCAGGCCCAGTCTTACGTGTCTCTCAAGACCTTGGGAGAGAGGATTACAACCTCCATGTCTTTCCTATGATATCGTAATCCCAGCTCAGCTTCCTGGTGCACATACTGTTACAGGAGTGGAGGATGAGAAGTGGAGATTAGATACAGACATGATCAATGATATTATGCACAAAGTGCCTGATCCACCCCTCTTGTTCCATAAAGAAAACTGGATCAGGTCACATGAGCCACTTTCTGCAACTACAGGTCAATGAGGGACACAGGCTCTATAGCCAGGCTGCCCAGCAACAGCTCAATCTTTAAGGCAGAATTATTGGAGAGCTAAGTGACATTGTGATGAAGTGACATAACCATTATCTATTCTCCAATAAAACAGCTTGCACTTCTCATGGAGAGCTCAGCAGAACTGTAACTTTTCAGTTTAAATCTTATCATACTGTATGAGCAGCTGGTTTACGTTTTGCATTGTCCATTTCAAGGAACTATTCTCCTCCGTTTGTTTCTTAAAAATTAATATCTTTCATCTTGCCCTACTTTGATGGTTTGTTTTACATTTCAGGAATGCAAAACAATTGCACTATAAATCACTGGAGGAATGTACATGGGGGTTATTTGTCATGGTTATAAATAAATGAACTTTAGCAATAGTTGATAAACAGAAGATTATGGACAATTCAGGCAGGCTCTCAAAAAGAAGAGAGCGTGACTTTAGCCCTTCAGTTACAAGCATTATTTTATTGTCCCATAACCCACTAGAAACTCTGCACGGGTGGTGGCCAGCTGCCCCTCCAAGCTGGCAGCTGATTGCCAGGAATAGGCTATAAAGCTCTACTTGTTCTTCTACAGGGTGCCTCTGCCACACAGCTCTGCCAGTGGCAGAGACTCTCAGCACCTGTGAAAACTTGACTATCTGTGAAAATTGTGAAGGAAGTTCATCCTAAAGATGCTTAAGTTTTAGGAGCTTAGCTTTAACTATTAAAATTAAATGAGAAAAAAATTTGGACTTATGCCCATAGGAATCAAGCATGAATGCAGTTCACTACAAAAGAGATTTCAAACTGCAAATCATAATGTCCTCCAGTTCTCAGATACATTCAGAGCCTCCACAGGGTAAAGCATTTTTTCATTTGCTGCTATTGAAATTAAATGCCCTGTTGAATAGAAATAGGATTAGAACATTTATTTAAATGTTCTCTGAACCAAGAATTGAGAGAGAAAATACATTCAGCTTTCAATTTGCCAATGCAAGTATTGAAGGCTCCAGTTTTTATGGATTCTTGTGGAGGCTGCAGATCATGTATCTTCACAGGAAATGGCCACTTCTATGGCAATCTTAGTGTCTCTAAAAACCTAGGCAGACTTAGGTTCATTGTTAACTATAATCACATTTAGTGCTACATTCACTTACAGAAGTTTAGTTGAATCTTGCTTAAATCTGCAGCTTTGAAAGTCTAGATTTCATCCAGCTCAGGGAGGAAGGAAGAGACCAAAAGGACTATCTGAATTTTTACTAGGAAAGCTTATTAAAAATACCTCTCTGGGAACATGCGCATCTTTCTGAATAGAGGACCAAGGCTCAAGAATACAGCAATTAATCTTATTTCAAAACCCAGTTTGAATATATACACACTTATTTTTGAAATGCAATGATGGAAGGAACAGTAATTGTAACAGATGTGCCAATCTTTCAGAAGCATATTTCAAAAGGGTAATTACCAGCAGTTACAAAGTAACTGCCTTTATGATAATAGGATGCAATTAATTCAGACAGTTCCCTATCCATCAAGGTAAAGTGCAACAGAGAGCAAAGGGGGGGAACAGAGAGGCACATGCCTCTGTGTCAGTGGGTTTGCAGTTACAGCCAGACTTGGCGTTGCTCTTCAGACACCGATATCCGAATTGCTGTTATCTGCCAAGAATGCTTGTGTGCAGTACACAGCTCGTATTGTCTATTGTTATTATCTATCTAGACATCTATCTTGGGAATAGCTGAAGTGTCCTTTGCTTTTCTGTCTGAGGGTGTGGTGAGATGGCAGGGCTGGGCCGATACCGAGGCTTGCAGACGCCGCAGGAGGGGGGATCCACCCCAGCCCACCTCCCCTCCCTGCTACCTCCTGTTGGCACTGCTGCACTGCTGACGGGCCAATAAACCAATTCAAGCCAGTAATCCAGCAGGAAACTAACCTTGGGAGTAGGGGGAACAAGCCCCGTCCAGTCTAGTGGGCTGAATAAGTCTGTGTAGACAGACACGTGCCAAAGCTGGAGCAGGGAAGGAGCGAAATGGAGTTACTGGGAGGGAGAGGAATGGGGACACAGCCCCTGCACTGATGTTGGATGATGTTGACCTTACTCTGCTGTCTGACCTCACCCTCATATTCTAGGAACAGTGACCTACAGTGTATTAGGAATGGAACACAGTGGTATACTGTGCACAGGGAAAGCATCAGGCTTTAAGCAGGAGATTAGGCATGAAGAAAGACAAGACATGGGATGAAATTTGCCAGAAGACAGGACTACTATAGCTATACAAACCAAATCCAGACTCAGCATCAGCTTCTTTCCTCATTCTTTCTTATCTATGTCCCAGCACTGACCAGCACCTTGGAGCAAAGAGAGCTGATGGAAGGTTTAACAGAAACAGGGACAGAAGGGGGAAAAAATCTGTGAAAAGTATGTCAAAAGTATTATAGGTTCTAGTAGGCAGAATTCAGTGCCAGAAAGAAAGGACATTTGAATTAATAAATTTTATGAATATGAAGGGCATTCGGAGACAAATATGCTCCTGAACTCAAGCCATGGTCACTCCTAAAGCCCAGGTGGTAGCACCAGCAGAAAGGCACTACACCTGCCACAACACCTCTGTGCTTGAGGAGACCCCCAAGCCAAAGCCTGTGGGCCCATTCCCCTCACAAGCTCATCACACACACACGCTGGCCTTGAAGCATGGAGCTTTCTGCAGGACAGATTAGACCAGGACAAGGTACCAGAGGCACACACAGGTCTTTGGGGAGCCAGCCCAGCTCCAGATTTGCAGAGCCTAGAGGTACCAGGGAGTGCAGGGTGGGCAGGGGGAGCCCTGGCAAAAGCTGACAAGGAGCACTCCCTCATTTGTACAAACAGGGAAATATGACAACTATCTGCCCAAAGGGGTTTCTGGTTCCATGACAACATAGCAAACATGAAGCGCTCCCACCTTTCTCAGGGGGAATTTGCAAGGCAAGAGGCAGGTCGATGGGGAGGAGGACACTTCACTGCTACTGGAGCAACACAAGCAGGTGCAGATCATGCTACTGCAAAACACCTGGTGATTGTCAAAACAACAGAAACTAGTCAATTGGTGTTGATACTTCATTACAAAGCATTTTTTCATTTATGATTATTAAATCTTTAATCCTTTACTAGCACATTTTTTTCTCCCCTTGCACAAACAGCCTTTGGTTTCCTGGAATGGAGTGAGGCTCTTTGACACAGTCAGCCACAGCCCAGAAAAGCCACGGAAAGGAGAGTAAGCACTGAGGCATCCTCTTTGCTTTGTTGTTCTCATTTCAACTTGATAGACCTTGACTTTTCATTACTAGGAGGCTCCCAAAGCCTCCATGGACAGAAAGGGAAGAGCCCAGGAGGCAGGGGGAATTCTCAGAGTGGGGTACGGGCTACGGGAGCTTTCACCCTCTAGCCATCATTAGAGACACATCATGGTGGGTAACCAGAGCCTTCCCTGGAGAAGTGTTGCTCATTGCAAACCCAGCTTCTTCCTCACACTACCCTTCAGCTGGACTGCACAGGGTTGTTGAGCTGTTTTGTGCGAGGAGCTGGTAATCCCAAGGTCAGTTTGTCCCCAGTTGGTCAAATCTTAGCTACTTTGCTGGGCTGCTTGGCACAGAGAATGGGCTGAGTCCTATCAGCAGTGCATTCCCACAGCAAATCTTAGCGACCAACATGGATGGACGTAACAGTCACAAACACATGTAGATTTAGGGTTGCACCCTGTGCATTTTCACACACTTCTTCACACATTCATCAACCTTGGAATATGCTCTCTCAAGTTGGGGCCTGACTTGGAGCCATGAGACAACGTGCAGTGATGAGAAAGTAACCCTGTACCTGCAGCACCACTGAGGTGATTCTTCTGCTGAGGTTTGATCATTCTCCCAATCACTTCACATGCAGCTTCCTTAACCTGCAGTGCCTTCCCAGAGAGTGCAGTAGTATAGAGCACCTGGAATGTTCAGGCACTGCAATTACAGTATATGTGTTTTGTTACTGTGTATATTGTTGTAGTGCATAGATAGTAGTCAGTTGTACATACTTTAAGAGTATCATTAAAAGCAGAGCTGAAGGTTCACCCACTCCTGGATCCAGCCATGAAGGGGTGCCTGCATGCAACCAATGCAGTGTCCTCTGTTTCCCCACAGTATCATTACCCATTAAGAGCTGTTCAGGTCAGAATAATAAAAATTACAAGAGGAAAGCAGACAGTTTGTACAAGAAGGCACAGTGAGAGTCTTCTGTGGCAGACTTGTATCATTGGACAAGAACAGAGCAACCATTTCTACTGAAAACTGTAAGTCAGCCCCTCTGGGTGCACATGAGGTACCTGCTTTGTATCATGCTGGAAACACAGTGGAGCTTCAAAATGGGACTAAATTATGTTGGTATCCTACTGCTATGGGTTTCAAAAACACCACTAAAAACCTATACATAACATTCTTATGTTCTGCCTTTAAGCAGCTGGTCAGGCCCTCCGCAGCTCTCTGTGGCTGAAGATGCCAGAAACCAACCAGCTCATCAGTGCAGGTTTCTAGCCTCCTACGTCTGTGTATATTCAGTAAACAGCTATTTGGCTCTGACCAAACCCTTGTGGTTTCTCCACACAGACTTTGTTGCCTAAAGAGCAAAAGACTTGAAATATGTGACTAATTATGATGTTTTACCCTGTTTACATGTGCAGGACTTGAAATGCTTTGCTGAACAGACAGGGATCCTCTTTCCCAGTCATGCAAAGCACAAAGCACAATGAGGACCTGAGGCAACTCATGAGAGCTCTGCTCCAGGAAGGACAACAGACACAACCCATTGGTGGGGCCTTCTAACAAATACTGGCAAGCAGAGCTTATGAAACTTTAATCTAGGAGAGATGCTTGGGTTTGCTTCTGACTGGAAAGCTCAAGCACATAAGCTTATTCACCTGTTTGTTAGTTACTTCATCACTGTATAAAGACTGATTTTCCTCTGCTCTGTCACATTTTTGTAACGTTGTTATTGTTTTCTCGTTGTGGAACAGTCACCTATACTATTGGACTCACGAAAGAAATGGTTGCAGAATTCAGACTTAAAATGTATACCCTGTAAACTTACCAGCCAGCAAACTTTTTGAAAGCAAGCTTGAAAGAAATACAAGTTGGCTGGAACAATCTGTTTGAAGTCCAAATTCTAATGAGTACTCATAGAAAATATGTTGTAGTATACGCCCAGATTTTATGACACAACAATAATAATAGTAATACCACCTAACTTTCATCAGTAGATCTCGAAAGAACTCCACGAGATATTAAGCATCCTTAGAGCAGCTACTTTGCAACAGGCACTTTTCCAGTTGCTGACAATATTTAAATTACTGAAACAGATTAAACGATATTATTAGCTAATAACCTGCCAAGCCTTTTTACGTCAAGTTGCTACCTGGAGCAAAGTATTATGCTTAATTTTGGAACAACTGACACCTATGGTTTATCAGGGCAGCTGTAAGCATAAACAACAAACTTAACAGCACAAAGGTTAGTTTGCATGGCCTAATTTTGTTTTTGCCAGTTGTATAGCGCATCGTTTCAGCCATGCAGATGCTATTCTGCTGAAATCAGTTGACGTCAAGTGACTTGGGGAAAACAAAGCCTTAGCTTTCCAGAGATGATGCAAAGCATATCAGAATGGATCAGTCCAAAAATCACAAGTGTAAATCAACCAGAAGTGAACAGCTCAGACCTGGCAGGGCAAGCAGAACTTAAGTGGATCTGCCTAACAGAGAGGGGAGAGACTTAGGCCTACTCATGAGATGAGAAATTATTTTTCTTCTTCCAAACGGCTGTTAAATTTTGTTATTGCGCAATATCAGGCTCTACTAGGTGGTGGATAGTGCATTAGATAGGCACAGTGGGTGGTAGATGTGTATTAAGATATTGCATGAAGCAATAACATTTCCTAAACTTTCTCTTTCTTCCACCCAGCACACAATGCAAAAATCATGAAAACTACCCACAGGTTAGTGGTGGGTAGATTTGGAGGGCCCATATTGCACTTGAAGATATTTTGACTGTGTTACAACTAGCCAGTCTCACAGGCTACAATGATCCTATGAAGTTACACAATTCTTCTGGAGTTATTTTTCATAAAACCTTGGGCTAAGGTGTTGTTTAGACAAAGCTCTCAGACACATGATGTGATTCCTGGAGTCGTCTTGTGCAGGGCCAGGAGTGGGACTTGATGACCCTTGTGAATCCCTTCCACCTCAGGATATTCTATGATACTATTTTCAAAGTGCTAACTGCACTTCAAAGCATATATTTTGCCCTCATAATGAGGCACAAATCTTGAAAATGCAACCAAGGGCTGAAATACTAAGAGACAAATGACACTTTAAGCTGCATTAGGGAAACAAATTACCATTTGGAGAGGTGTTTTCAGTGCAGCACACCTACTTTTTATTTATCACAGTTTGGAATGTGAGAGAAAAGAGATTTTTGGATTTTCTGAGAACTAGGGGAATCCTCTACTGAGGCTCCAAGAGACAACCTTGTAGGAGGATTGGTTACTCTAAGATTAACTCTCTTTGTGGGCAGCAGGTAACACCTCAAGTATTGAATCTAAAGAAGGGAAAACAGGAATTCACTAGAAATAAAGTAAAAGACCCTGAAAAATGGATCCTCTAGGTTGTGTCTCTGTCACAAAATACACTTGCAGTCAAGATGCTATGTGAAGTCAAGGTAGTGTTCATTTTGAAATTACTTTAGGTACCCAAAAATGAAAATACAGGTTTGTCTTTGTGAGTGATAAACAGACCTTGCAATATAGTATAATGCTCTCCCTATCTCTCTCTCATGCCTTTCCCTACATTGTTCAAAAAAAAAAAAAAAAAGGGAAAATACAAGATTTTTCTATTCATAAAGCTCATGTTTTGCCAAAGCTTGCAAAATGGCAGTGGTACCATTTTCACACGAGCCCATTCCAGTGGAATTAGGTTATACTTTATTTTGTCTCATACCTCAGCCCTAGGTGGGGCTTTTGTGTTGGTGCCAGGACAAGTCAAGCAACAATTGTCAGCTAACCTCAGACTGCAACTAAAATGAACTCTGAAACAGAAATCAAGCATTTCTGAACAGAAAGTTGTAAAAGAGAAATGGGCAGGAAAGAAATGCCTGAATTTCAACAAAAGCGAATGCAGGGTCCTACACCCAGAGAAGAATAACTTCATGCACCAGTACAGGCTGGGGTCTGACCTGCTGGAAAGCAGCTCTGTGGAGAATGACCTGGGGATCCTGGTGGACAACAAACCATCCATGAACCAACAGTGTGTCCCTGTGGTCAAGAAGGCCAGTGGTATCCTGGGATGCATTAGGGTGTGCATTGCCAGCAGGTCAAGGGAGGTGATCCTGCCCCTCTGTTCAGCCCAAGTAATGCCACATCTGGAGTGCTGTGTCCACTTCTGGGCTCCTCAATACAAGAGAGACATGGAGCTCCTGGAGAGGATCCAGCAGAGGGCAACAAAGATTATTAAAGAACTGGAGAGCATCTCTCTTTTGAGGAAAGGCTGAGGGACCTGGGCCTGTTCACCCTTGACAAGAGATGACTGAGAGGGGACCTCATCAATGTCTATGAGTATCTGAAGGGAATGTGTCAAGAGGATGGACCCAGGCTCTTCTTGTGGTGACAAGTGACAGGACAAGAGGAAATGGGCAGAAACTGATGCGCAGGAAGTTCCACCTAATTATGAGGAAGAAATTCTTTACTGTGCAAATGGCTATGCACTGGAACAGGTTGCCCAGAGAGGTTGTGAAGTCTCCCTCCCTGGAGATAAGCAAGAACCATCTGGATGCAATCCTGTGCCATGTGTTCTGGGATGACTCTGCTTGAGCAGGCAGGTGTGACCAGACAACCCCTCTGAGGTTCTTTCCAACCTGACCCATCCTAGGATTCGGTGAAAAGTTAATCAGATGGTAGTTACTAGCAACTATATTTTAATATGGGAATTAAAATCTCACCATGATATGCAGTAAGATAATGAGATTCTAGAAGACAACTTGGAGATTAGCTGTGTGATGGAATATTAGGGGGATTTATTATTTTTAAGTTATAGTTGAATGAAACAGCTTTACCTGACAATATACTTTAGTCAAACACATAAATGATGGGAATGGGAAAGAAAAAGTCCCAATGTTAATTTAAATATGAGTGAACCAGAGGAAATGGCTAAAGAAAGTAGGAAATGGTATGGGTTTAAGCTTATGGTCCCTGTGTCATAGGGGTCTCTCACAGTCCTCACAACACACAGAAAGTACAGTTTTGCACAGTCAAAACCTGCATTTTCAGCTTAGCAGGAGCCAACTAACTGTATCAGTTCTCTATAAATCAGAACTGACTGTGGTCATCAGCTCCAATGTGCAGATGCAGGCCTGCAGACATGCAGGTGAAACCACAAATTGAGCCATGCCACGTACAAGGCTTCCAGTAATCACTTCCATTAGTATGACTCCCACCTTTACACCTCCCATCCACAGCACAAGAACAGTAATGCTGCCGCCACCACCACCTCCTCCATCACAGCCTATGTCCACCGACACCCTCTGGTCAATAGAAATGCACTACCAACCTTTCTGATTCTGTAGAGACCATGGCAAGGCTTTCATATACCTGAAAGCTTCGGTACACATTCCATCAGAGAGCTGAGGGGGCAGGAACTTCTAAAAAGTTCCACTTTTTAGGCAAAGCTGCTCTGACAAACTTGACTAGTTGATCTCCTAGTAGCAGCCACACTTATCTGAAGACTTGTGGCATGACATGATGTGACTCACCTGATCTGGGTGCTGTTTAAGGCCCACACATGGGCTATATTTGCTGCTCTGTCACCATTATTTTGCATCTGGAGTTACGTATTTATCTAGTAATTAACAGCCTACTTAATTGATTTTTACCTTGTTCTCTCCAGAATAGTTTGACCAGATTGCTGGATTCTGTAATGTATTTCTTCTCTGAATTTTACTGGAGTTTGCTTTGTAACTTCTCAGACTATAGCTCATTTGACAGTATGGGTGAGCACTTGAAGTATTTGATATTTACCCATCAAAACATTTTGATCTGAAACACTGGACCAATAGCATGTTTTGCATTTCCCAGGACATTGGCCCAAGTCCTGCCCTCATATTACTGTATGATAATAATGTCCTTTAGCATTTAGATACTTTTCTCCCCCTCAGCAGATTTCCATGCCCTTTCTAGAAGGAGACAGTTTTGTTATATGCTTTTTTGGTACAGGACTCCTGTTTGATGCACAGAAGTAGAATGACTCGCCTTTGTATCAGGCTGAGAGCAGGGAAAAAACCCTCTGATTTCCTCTTGCCAAGCCAGTATCCCAGTTACATGTACCATCAATTTCTTCTAACTTAAAATTCTGTACATAATTATAAAATCTACTTAATTGGTTCCACTTTTCCAGCAAAATCAAGATGAATAATTGATAGCTAGTGCATTGTACTCACTAAGGATCCACTGCTTGTGGACTCAGAATAATTACACACCCAGTCCAGATGCCGGGAAACAACTGACTTTAGTGAAAACTGCTTCTTTTCTGGATTGATCTGCTTTACTAAGCAGCATGCTGAGCTGGGAAGTGATCTGTCCTTAAAACTTTGAATCATTTGTATTGCCACATGGCATCTGTAAGAAGAAAAAGAAGAACCCTCAGCAAAGCTCTCCTTTTCAGTGCACTTCACAGATGCCTCACATGCCTTACCTGCAGAGCTACTTCTGCCACATTGGCTCCACAGCTGGAGTTCCTGTATGCAAAACAAGCTAAGTGGAACAACTGATGTTGATTGTGGCAGGAATTTTGTCCTCAGATCTAGTCCTACGTTAACTACTTTTTGGGGATTGCTTTAACGCTTCTATAAATATTTTGGTGTAATTCTTCTCCAAAAAATAGCTAAGGGTGGCCTCCAAGAGCAGAAATATCTCAGAAAATATGAGAACGAAATAAGGAAACTCTCTGTGAAAGAAAAATCATCTGAGATTTCACTTTGATCTTACTCTATTGTTTTGGTTTTGCTTCTTTTCACGAAGTTCAAGTATTTTCTCGCCTGTAGCAATGCTAACAAATGTAATATGTTAACACACCCTCCTGCTTGTTGCTGATTGCCATATTAAGATAGCTGTCAGATCAAAAAGCAGATGGAACAATAGAGGTCTAGTTTACAAACTTTATTTAAGCAGCCAAGGTCTTACACTAACTTAGAAATACCTTGCAGACCTTTATCGCTGCTGTTAATTATTAAAACATACAGACTAATTTGCATCTGCTACTGGAAGGACAATAGGGCCAGCTCTGAAAAGCTTCAAAGACTGTGTCTGTGTGCAGGTTTTGAGCACATCTGCCCTGGATAACTTGGTTTCTCTGTGCAGTAAAGATGCCCGGCGTGCAGCATCAAGCCAGGCTGAGTCTGCCTTTGCATGCAAGTGCAACCCAGACAGAAGCGATTTTCACTGAGAATGTTTCTTGCCCCCAAAATGCTAATTTGCTGGCATAAGCTTTAAATTGGAGCTGTACAAAATCCAAAGAGAATTGCTGCAAGGCAAATGACATAAGGAGGTGTAGGAGTAAATACCATGGCTGAACGTAGTTAAACACAGCCCACAGTATTTCCCTCTCTTGGCCTCCTCCTTCCAGGAGACAGTTGGAGAGTTTGCACTCCTCTATGACAAATCACATTCCAAAAAAGTTAATGACTACAAGCATTAATTGAATTATTAAAAATCATTATAATCCAGCTATAATTTCTTTGAACAAAACCGAACATACCCTCTCTGTGGTGCCTTCAGTGAGACGGCCAACCTGGCACTGCCTCTGGTCAACCCCTTCTACCTTTATTCCACGGGCCTCTGGGACCACGAAGGGTTCCCGAGGATGGACTCCTGCAGCGGGGAAGGACCACTAGAGGGCATTCAAAACACAAGTTTTCCAAATGGTTCAGTGCCCAAAGCACCCAATAAAATCAATTAACTGGTGTTATGTGAATATGGCAAGCTGGAGAACACCTACACTTCTTGATTCATGTTTGTTCAAGACCTAATGGAGCTAATATTTGTCCTGACGCTACCACAAATGCTGTTGCCATGTAATTACAGCCAGAATTACACCACAGGAGGCTCAAATCCTATAGTAACAGGTTACTTAGGAGTTTAGAAATTCAGATTTGCATCTCTTGTTTGTTTTGCTTTTTGTTCAGGGTTCCAGTAGACATCAAAGTAAATGGACCTCACCACCGTTCACATTACTCCATATATGTGTGCAAACATGTACATCCAATTCTCCTAGCTCAAATATAGGCATTCACAGGTCTCTTTCTTTGGTTGACAAGGTATTATTTAGCAGGCACCTTTCTTCTGCTACCTTTACCCTGTTATCACTTCTTTCTGCAGTTTGCCTTCTCAGTTAAAGAGAAGCAGGTTTATTTGGTTTGCCTATTTCTTTGGATAAAGGCTTGCGTAGTCTATAATTTTCTTGCTCTTGAGCTGCAGCTGGATTTTTGAGCCTAATTCTCATAAAACACAGGTTTTATACAAAATATAAGAGCATCTCACTAACTTAACAGATGTGAGGTTTAATACACTGCCATCTTCAGATGAAAAATTAGACTAAAAAGTGGCTGGTAACACAGTTCTCTTGTTAGAGGACACAGTAAAGAATTTATTGATGGCCGCAATAAATACAGTCCCTTTCTTTAGTAAGGTCAATTGTGGCAATGCAGTCATCGCCAGGACAGCATTTAAAGGAGGAACTCTGCAGGGAGTTCCCTCAGTCCCTGCTGCATTTGCTCAAAGAAGAGTTGTAAATGTGCAGTGGCTGTGCATTGTGCCTGTGCCTCGTGCCTGTGCCTCCTGCTCACAACAAGCAGTTATTGCCTGAGTCTTTTAATCATGAAACAGTAATGTCCTGCTGCAGATTTTTAAGCCAAAATCTGAAGGGAGCAACACAACCATTGTTTGGACAAATACAGTCTATGATCATATTCATAAATCTTAAAGCCACAACATTATAATCACACTTCTGTTGTGGTAGGATTTCAGCCACTCATTTCCACATGAGTTGCTTTCTTTGTCTGAGATTAATTATTTTTCCTGGGTAGGACTGCTCTTCTCCTTATGGCTAAAGAATCTTCTAGGCACTGAGTGTGATGGCTTAATGCCTTAGTGGAAGTTGTTAGGGTTATCCGGCCAACCCTCAGATTTAAGTTTTCCAGGAATAGCAATATATTTTGTTTTCCCTTGTCCTTCAGGATTGTAACTCACTTGCATTATAAGTTTTCCACTTATTTGGTGTATTTAAATTTGATATGTGGGAAGGAAAACTAAGGGAAGAATTTTTATTCCACTACTTGTTCTTACTTTTTCCTGTGCATTTCAAATTGTGAACTCTAATGTCCAAAAGGCAACTCACTAAATTCTGCAGCCTTATTCTGACAAATAAAAATTTTCCTGTTTCTTCTGTCTAAGCCCCCCTATCAGCATTAGCTGGGAGGAGGTAGGGCAAAAAGGAGAAGAAGGAGGAGAGGCTAGAGGGAACCGTCACTGTAAAGCAATGGGGTACCTGGTGGCACAGGCAATAAAACAGTATTAGACAATCCTCCAATGAACTTGCAGGTTGCCTGCTCTATAGGCCTGCTGAAGCCCTGAGAATATTTTACTTGCTGGTGTTCGTGCTTTTGTGATGGGATATTTCAAGAGGTATCATCCTGAGGGAAGATCTGTGACTGAGGAATAAATTTGCTCTCTGTACCAGATTCTCTCCAAGACCAGGGTTGCTCCTTGAGCTACTCCTGGTGCAAGGCACAAGACAGAGCTCTAGAGGTTGGAATTTCATTACACAAGCCCATTTAATTGTATGCTTTTTCTAATCCATCACAAATTGCCCCTCAAGATATTAACCTCCCTTTTTGCCTCATGTCCCCATCTGTAAATACCAATAACAGTTCCTTTCTCCTGTCCATTATTTCTCTTGTGGTTACACTATGAACTACTTGGAGGGTGGACTGTGCCCACAGTCCCCATCTGTGCCCACAGATGAATCCATTGGCCTAAATCATAACCAGTAGTAACATGGTACCAGTAAAAAGTGTGGTTAATCCAATAAGTAAAGCTTGAGGAATTCCACGAACATTTTGTTGGGGTCATTTCCACTGACTGATGCAAATGGACACTGATGGAATCTGCATTCCTTTCAGAGCAGTCTGAAAAGCTCATCCTAATTTTTTTTTCTTTCCTCAAGCGTTGGAAAACGTAATTGCGAAGGTCAAGGATTGCTCACGGTGATATGGTTGGAGTTTTTTATAGTTTCTGACTTGATTCAACACAGAAAGATTATACTACAGTGAAAAATTTGGGGTGTGTGCTTAGTCATGTCAGGGACAGCAGGTCTGTATAGCAAAATCTCTACTCTAGGCTTCCCATAATATACCCAGTAAAAAATTAACAACTGACAAGGTTTTCCTATTTTATTTTTGGTTGCGAAGACTAATTTGAAGATAATTGCGTAGCTTTTGTGTCAGCTGTTTAACTTTTACTTTTAAGAGGAAACTGTCAGTATAGGGATTAGAACGAAGTAATGTCCTTTAATCATTCACCATAATTAGGATAAGTGAACTTTAGACGAAGCACATCTTACCACTTACATCTCTGCCCAACCCTGCCTCTTTTAGTTTGCTCGCCTAATTCCGCCACCCCCCACAACCACTCACTTGGAAGAGCAAACCAAACATTGTCAGCTTCAGCATCAAAAAAGTGTGGAATTTTCTTTACCCCATCGAAATATAAAGGGGATGGATGACTGGGACAAATGAATTTCAACTATGTTAAAAACAAAGAATCACTGTTTTTACAGTGGCTATTTTATTTCAGTTTCTCGTTTAATTTCTGTACCATTTAAGCCTTCAGATAGCATTTTTGACTCTAGGATTAATCTGCTTATTCGCATAACAACTTCAGCAGCTTGTCCGAGATAAAATGTATGTAATCTCGGGGACAAAAATTCTCTGGTCACTGCTGAGTCAAAACTTCACTGAAGATAATGTTCTTTCTGAGAGAGTAAGAATACCAGCAAGATTTGCCAGAGGGGGTAATATTTTTATCAGCCTAGCTGATATAGCTGAAAAAGCAAACAAGTGTCTGGGTACAAAAGTCCTTCTTCAAGTCAAAAATAGAAGCTGAAAAGATAGATACAAATTTGGAACAGTTGCTCTAATTTTAACCTGATTATGCTGTCTACTAAAGTCTATGAGAAAGAAAAGATATTCCCAGCTGGTACCTACAAAGCAGAGAGATGAAGGTGCATGAGTTGTTCTCAGACAGTGTTGATACTGAAGATGGTAACTTTCAAACCGGGCCTGCTTTGAGCAAGGGACATGGCAGATGTCCCTTCCAATCTCAATTATTCTTGGGGATCTGTGGTTTTATGCTGCCTCTTTCCCTAAATCTTGCCTTTTAAATGACAGAGCTCTGTTGCCTAAGTAAGAACAGCACCCAGGGAGCAGGTCACCGGCCAGCTCCTTTGTCCTCTTGTAGCACAGGCCTGGGGTGACATGGACCATTTTGCAAATTTCCATTCAGGCTATTACAGATGAATTCCTGTTGCAGGAAAGACTGGACCCAAACTGGAAGAGAGAAAAAACAAAATACAAGGCAAATAGGAGCAGGGGTCAGGGAGCCACAGCAAGAGGGGTGCAGGAGAGTGTTTTACACATACTCACAAGAATGGTCATGTACACACATTCACTGAGACATTTGACATTGAGGTCAATCACGTCTTTCAGCTATTTGGAGAACGACATTGCTGCAGGTTTCGAAAGGGTGATCTGCAAGTGCAGCCAAAGCCATCTCATTAGAGCACCTGCCAGTCTTTGTCTGTTGTCAAATAAAGCAGATGGATTTGGTCAGCAAACCTGCAGATAAAACATTAAAGGTTTTGTTATGCTTTTTTCTTACTTTGGGCCCCACTTCAAAGCTAGTTTCTGCTTTAAAGTTCTGACTCAGTCTGATAAATAAAAGAAGTCTAAGTTTCCAGTTAACCATGTTTATTAACAAAAAACCAACACAACTGACCCTTACAATTTTTAGGTTAGGCAGACTCCACCTCCAATTTTTTTTCATAAATGGAGGGGAAATTTACCAGAAGTTACAGCGAAATAATTCTATAAATAAAATAGCAAGTCTTAATGATAATCATCCAGTAGCAACATCCATTACCTCTTATCTTAGCAGTTTAAAACAATTATGCCTTACAGAACCTAAGACAAGATGACACGAGTTAAAGGAGATAATTCCCATGTGGCCGTAAAATTAGGCTGCTGTCCTCAGCATGAAGTTCACAAGAATGGACACAGGAATTGATACAGGAGGGCTGCATCTCACCATGAGCCTCACAGACTACTAGATTTTACATAACTCACTGGCATACTTTTTCTGGAGCTGGCACTTGCCACCACTATGGCTGAAAGCCCACTCCCCTCCAGTGGGGTAGATCACCAAGGGGCAGATAATTTTCCTGCCCCCCTTTCAGCCCCTTTGGAAGGAGGAGCAATGCTGAGTCTGGTTCACCAAGCCTTGGCTTGTGTGGGTACAAAAATCCTTATCACTCAGGTGTTGGTGCAACACAAACATTAGAAAGAAGAATAGATACCATCAGAGAGAATTCATTAGGAAAACACAAATTCTTCTCCTGGGCAAGCTACTTACATTTTCCTTTCAGCTCTGATTATCATTACAGAAAGCACCTCTCCATATTCATCACTTTCCAGCAGCTACTTCATAATCTATTTCACTGCTAATGGGATTGGGTGTTGCTTTAGATATATTTCTGATGCTGGGATTAAGAAATGGGCATCTTTCTGGGATTATTACCAAGGGCATAAATCTCAGAACGATGTGATGAATGGAGAGGTGCGAGGGAGGCACTTGAGGAACAGACCTTGTCTCATGCCAAAGATTTCAGGCAGGTAGGGATCTTTCGGAGAAGAAGTTACAAGCACTTGTCAAATATCATAGTAAGAGATTAGACATAATTCAGCAAATGTTTTCTGGTGAAGTAAGTAAGAGTAAGAAATACTCTTTCTTTCCTGGCAAAGCCCTCATTTATCACCTGGGAGCAAAACTAATTGAGTGATTCAAATGAGAATTATGAAGTGATGCTTTTAATTATCTCTTCCGTGTAATAATTCTTTTTCATGCAGACATGCAAACGATTTGCAGTTCCCAAAAGACGTGTTTGTGACTAAAGAGAAGAAAACAGGCCTGATTTTACCTTCAGAAGCACAAGCCTACATCCACTGTAGAGTCATCAAAGGTGTTGGAATAACACACGATTTAATACATAATTGAGAGCTATTCCAGCTTCAAATCATACTATTTTATCACCGTGTGCTTTTCCTGATGCCTCAGGAGCAATATGTGTTAAATCTGACAAAGAGAGGTTTCTGTTCAGTGAGGAGTACCTGCAGCTGATACGGTGGCAGTTTGGCAACATTTTAATATTCCAAGCAAACCTGTAAGGGTCAAAACAAACCATGGAGCCTGCAATCTCTGCATCTGGCATTTCAGCTGACATTCACCTGGTGGGGAGCAGGAGGAATGGTGGGAGGGAAAGAAGAGAGGGAGGAGCAGCACTGGCTTTCGGGTGGAATTGTAATAATTATCCTTTATGGTATAGAGCCTGTGCCAGTGAAATTAGCCCACCATTGTACGGAATAAACAGCGCCTTGGTTGAGACAACAAACCTGTTGATCTTATCTGTCGACACCGAGATCATCATCTGGGCTCTGACTTATCATCTGCTCTGTCAACAGTTCCCCCATAGAGAAAAGAAATGGCAATAGCAAGAGTAAAAGCAGCCTCCAGCATAAGATAAACTTTTTGCTTTAGCAAACTGCCAGACCTCAAAACCGTGCCATTTTAAAGAAGAAAGCACATTTTTACTGGATAAGATAGCCTCTGGGCAATGATCAAAAATGGGGTTATAGTGAATTCCATCTTGGACAACAGCTTGGTGATGCAGATGGCGTAGAGTTCAGTGTTTGCAATTGAACTTTTTCATCAGAAACCTCAGACTTTTAGTCTTTAATTTTGCTTGGTTTTCCTTTGTGCATTTGTCTCTGTACCTAAATTTAATGGAGAAATATAACAAAACAAACAAACAAAACCCAAAGCATGATGCTTCCATTAATAAAATATTTTGGCAGAAAGCTTAATCAGCAGAACCAGGGGACTCATCACTGTGTTTCCTTCCCTTGCAGCTCATTTTTCATCTTCTGTTTCTCTTTCCTTTTCTGTCAAGCTGCCATGAGAAGATGGCCTTTTGTTATGTGAGCAACGGGAATTAGCCCTGGATGAGTAACAGCTCCTTAGCCAACATAACCTGCAGCTGCATAATATCAACTTGGAGAAGTTCACAAAGGAAAGATTTGTCCGAGTGCCCAGGTGCTGATAAAAGGTGGCGTAGTTTCTTACCCTATTTGTATTCCATTTACTGCTGAGCCACCACGGTGCATAGAAAGAGGCAAAGCAATATCAGGAGTGTGAGGGAAGCCATATCTTGGGGAAGGAAGATCCAGGGAGAGCTGACTGCCTAGCCACACTCTGCTCTCTGAAACATATTGTAAGAGTTCAAACTCTTATTAAGAGGATCAACCTGTCCCTTTCTGAAACAATTTTGCAACTGTGAAGTCTGTAACATCCTCGTGTCTTTAACAAGGAAAAGAAAAAACTACTTAAATTAAATGGCTTTGGTGCAAAAAGGATCTGGCAGTGGGCAGCTTTATATTATTAACATTTCCCAGGAGTGATGTTCCACAGTGGCAGGCTGATGTAATTACCAGAAATGAAGTTGTAAGTACTATTGAAAAGACCAAGAGATTTACTAGCAACTTCAAAGAGGTAAAGATTTACGTGGATTTGCACAGGGATAGAAAATGCAATGGGTTAGAAAATCAGGTCCTCCAGTGTCTTTAATCTTTTGTGGGCTTTATCCAGACATTTTGGTCTACAGGGGATTTAAATTAAGTTGCAAAAGAGACTTCCTAAACTTTCTATCTGAATGTTATATTATGTGGGTTTTATACTATTAGCTTAAAAAATTGACCTTTTCTAAGCTTTTTGGATTAATGGCTTGTGGACAACTAATACTGGCTTAACACTGGCAAGGAATTTACTTTCATGATGTAGAGACAGATGATGATCTAATAGTGATTTGCTTTTATCCAGGAAATTCATGTATATATTAAAAGATGAGAGAAATATCTTGGGATGAACTATTAAATTATCAAAAATGACAGGTCATGATAAAGTACTCTGGAAAATGTATTTGAGAGAACTTATAGTACAAAATATGCAACAGAGAGTCACTCTGAAAGTATATGATCAGATGTTTAGACCTTTTTCGGTCCTGTTTTTGTTTGAAGAGTAATGGTTCTAAAGTAATTGTACAGGTTTGTTCTGAATTATTCAAAATTGATCATGCACCAAGTTTTGCATTGATTTGGTGATGTGTTTTTTTGGGGGGGTTTTTTTGGTTTTTTTTATGGAGGTCAGTCTAAAATGTGAAAAAGGTAAAAAAAAATTCATACTCGTTATTTAACATAATCTGGTGTCCATATCCCTTTGCTCCACATCCAAATCTTTTTTCAGACCATGCATTCTGATAAGATGTCCCAAAGATCCAGTGTTCTGAGGATCCTGCCTGTTGTTTTACAGCACAGGTGAGAGCATCACTTCTATAAGGTAGGGAGACACATTTTGAAAAACTCTCAGCAGTGTGAAAGAGCTGTAAGTTGTCTGGACCAGAGGTCACTGCAAAGATTCCTTCACAGATAAAAAAGCATCTTTTAAAAGATTTCCAGCTTCCATTCAGACCTTGCCATTGGTCAGCTTTTCCTTCTGGCCTCTAGATTCCAGCATACTTTGAAAATCTATCATTGTAAGAATTTTATGCAGGTCAAACAGGGAAAAGGTTAAGGCATGCTTCACTAGACAAACAGCCTTCCATTAAAAGAAATGTTGTATGATAGTTTCGACTCTGCCTTTGTTTCCCCCCGTATTCAATTGGAATAAAAATATTTATTTCACAGCAACATTGCATGGTTAAAACTGGCTTGCTTTTTAAAACCTCTGGAGAGGAGCTGACATGGTGGTCTGGGGATGATTGTCAACTTACCCTTGAGAAGAAGCGCAGTAATTTTGGACCCCAGTATCCTCAAAAAGGCAGACAGAGAGAACTCAGTAGGAGCTGAATGAAGCATGTGTTAAACACCAGCTGTGGGAGGTGGTGTCCATCCCATGCCTTCTGTCTTCAAGCCCTTTGCTGGCCCGTTACTGTGTTCTGGGAGTGCTGTAGCCAAGGCTGAAGTTAAAAGACAAGGACTACTACAGGATAATCTAGATAGACTGTGAATGCAACACAAAAACTTGTTCTCTCTGTTCACACCCAAAACCGAAAAGTACTACTTGTGACCTTCTCCCAGCTCAGGCATTTTGGAGATAACACTGTAAAATTTCTATTCTTTTTGATTATTCTTACAAAAACATGTATCAACTCCGTGACTGTCTCAGTTCCTCACAGATGTTGTATCAGTCAAAGGTGTTGATGCACAAAAGGACTGTGGTTGGACATACAGTACATACAATTCTCTGGGTTAACTTACTCATTAGACCTGACTGGCTGAGAAGGAGACAGAGCAGAGAAATATGGCAAACAGTACAGTAGTTATGGGAAGACCATCACCATTATTTGCTTGTTCCAACACAAGTTTCCCCCTGCAGATGAGGAGAGCCTTGTAGGAATGCTGTTTTAGCCAATATGGAAGAGGTTCCTTATAAGCTGGAATTAGTCTGATGGAGAAATGCCCCCTGCTGCACAGTGTGCAGGTGCCCAGCTGCTGTTCTGCAGTCGAGATAAAAAGTATATAGAGAGACATACCAAACCATGTCCCAAGAAGGGTCTTTGGGCAATGCTTTGCTGCATATGACACCACTTGCTAGACATTCTTTTGAAGGAAATAATATGTTTTGCCAACACCAGCTTGCAGAGACATTCGATGCCTTTAATATTTAGGACAGTGAAATCAAATCTGCAGTTGACTCACAGAAACATAATTTCATGGTACTTGGCTTCTCCCTTGCCTTGGTCCATTTTATGGTACTTACTGCCCTGCAAAATAATGCCAGTTGTTAATAAGGACATGCTGGTTCCACTCAAGGTAAATGACCAGGGAATTCTGATTCTGCCATATTTTCCCTCTGTTTTGTTTTCACTACCCTGAGTGTGGATTACTCTGTCCTTTGCTCAGTTCAGGACACAGACAGAATTTCACTATGGTTAGCCTCGTGCTCTGCCATAGCTGCAGCAATGAATGCCTTTAAGGAAAGTTAGAGCAGCCTCTGAACTGTTCCTCTAACACCGACAACTCTGTATAGATACACTGCATCCGTGATTCTTCTCTGTCATAAGCAACAGCTTATAAATTACGTAGTGGTCCATTTTGCCTGTTGAAATGTCCAGATGTAAGTCTGGAGCTAACTATCCATAAGAAGTAAAGTGAGGTATCTCACACTGGGCTATTTCTTATCATGCATACTAGAAATCCTTGCGATGAAGCAGAGGTGAACTTTTCCCAGAGGCAAGAGACTGCACAAGACTGAGGTGATTTAGTCTTGTTTATTCAATCTATATCTGAAGTGAGAAATTTAGTCAGGAGAGACCTCGGCTGGAGGAACCACATGTCTTTCTGAGGACTGCATCTGTAATTAACTTGTATTTGCCACATGCTGCACAGCTTTGCATAATGGTTATACATACTAGACAAACCCAGTGGCCAATAACCTCACCAGTATCAGGTAGCAAACTTTCACACAGTGATTGTACTCTAGAGTTACAGAGCAAAATCTGTGACTGGGGAAAAAAATCCAAACCAACAAGCGAAAAAAAACACCATAGGGAAAATGTGAGAAAATATGCTTTTTTGCAATATTTTTGCTCCTATTGAGGGATGCATGAAGGTTTACTTCAAATTAAAATCTAAATTTTAATTCTGCATTTAGGAAATAAGGAGTTTCTCAAATGGATGTATGCATGATTAGCAAGGAAAATCTGTCTTAAAAGGCAAATGCCTGAAATTGCCTAAGTAAATCTATAAAATAATTTTGAATGAATAATGAACTCCAGATTTAATTGCAACTGCAGTGAAGTCAGCCACCTGCCAGCTTGTAAGCTGCCACTGTGTTAAACTGATATACAGCAGGCATGAGCTAGCAGAGCTGCCCTGATTTCAGCTTCAGGGAAACACTGGGCTCAGTGAACCAATCCCAGGAGAAGATGAAGATTCAACACTGCAGTCAAACTCATCAGACTCCTCCCAGAAGTCAGCTTCTACATATACTACTGATGTGGCAGCGTGTATTGCAAATCCTAGTAGCATCAAATCTTGTAGAGCATGTTGTACATGATGTTTGGATTAAGCCAAATACTTGACTGGGGGCCGAGGAAGACCATTCCAGGAGACCAATATTGCATTCTTCTGCAGTATGTGAGATACAACCTGATTCCTAGAGCTATTTCAGACTTTTAAGTAACATTTTCCTACTGCATTATTGTTTCTGGACATGGGCTTCCCATGGGTCTCTTCTTCTCCCTTTACATACTACATTATTTGTATGGGCTCTCAGTCTTTACCATAGGTTTTAGTTTGTCAGAGGGTATTAGGAAGCTATTTTGAAGCCTCTAATAGTTAGTGGCATGTGGAGAGGATGCTCCAGGGCTCTGTTGGGATTAAACATTTACTGCTTGGCTTGTTTGTGATGACACAGACCTGGCTGGACTTCTCTGCCTATGCAAACTGGCAAAGCTCTGCATTTCAGCAGCCGGGAAACCCTGTCGGCACCAATTCTTTGTAGTGAGGAGCAGCTTAGCCTGAAAGCACGGAGTCTCAAAGCAGCCCTATCTGTCCTCCAGCACAAAACTCTTTGATGAGTTCTACAGAACATCCTGATAATACTAGCGAGAGGATTGCTGAGTGCATGTCTTTTCTTCACAGACCATGGAAATGGCATCCAGTGAAGACTGGGCACTCCTTCCCTGTCACTGGAAAGGTAGGTGATGCATAGACAGCACAAATAAAAATAAAAAAATCTGGGCACTCAGAATATCTGACAAGATAGGAACATGCAAATCAGCTGTCACCCACCACTCTTTCCCTAGCCCTGGTACATGAGGCACTGACAGCTAGCAAAGTGAGAACAGACACCATGCAAGTCATAAGTGCCACCACATTGGTTTTAATGACAATTATTGTCTCTCTGCCCATGTGCTCAGATCTCCTCTAGCCTGCTGGGAATATTTTTGCTGTGCTATGCTTTCCCTGGACTCACTAATCTAGCTATCTTAAGTTGCTAGCGTGTAACAGTGGAGCTATCTCATGCTCACTTCCGTATTTTGTAATTTCTGTTACCAACTATGATTAGATGGGTGCATCTATCTTGTATTTGGCAAGCTATCAACCAATGTGCTTAATGGCTACTGATGTCTATGGACAAGGAATAATACTTTTTCAGAACAGAGCACTCATCTCAGCAAACTTGCCTTTACTCACCTTTCCAAAACCTCCCAAGTGAGGACTCTATCCCATTCCTACCAAGAAGAAGTGTTAATACAAACAAAAGAAAGTATTTCTCCTGCACAAGCACAGAAAAGCTCTAGAGCTTCTTGCCACTCCAGAATTTTTGACAGACAAAGGTAGAAAGTAGTTCAAAAAAAAAAAAAAAAAAAAAAAAAGAAGCCAAACGCACCCTGCTATGTAACCATAAACTGAAATGATTGAAGGTATAAGTATCCCAATGTGGGAGGCAGACAGCTGTGTCCTTGCCTAGTTCTACGCTCTTTCCCTGAACATTTGTTGCTGGCCACGAGTGATTTGATTAACTACATGAGACAAATTTATGTCCTTATTTTACAGCCATCTTTCAGATAAAATACAACCCAGAATAGATCCTGACTGCTTCTTCTTGTTGCAGATGTCTCATTACTTGCCTTGAGGATAATCTGTGTATGAAGCCAGCTGAAATGCAGTGGTATTCAGGGATGCCCTATGGTTTTGTTGGGCTTTAAGCTAAGTATCAAATCAACTCAAGTAATCATGTTTTACCCATCTATAACAAGTTTCCTCTAGTAAGTTCAACTGAAAAAATTCCTTCACATTACTCTGTAAAGCAGACCTTACTGCAGCAGGTTAGCTACCATGTCCTGCTCAGAATAAGTCACCAGTTGCAATGATAGCCAGTAGATCCTGTACCCACATGTAATCTGTGTTATTTTGGAAGCAGCACAGAAAAAGTCAGAAAAACAGAGATTTTTTTTTTTTTTTATGACGGATATATGCAAAAAAAGCTCACACTCAAATTCAGGCTGTCCCAGCTAATAACATTTGTTCTCCATTGCTCTGAGGGTACCTATGTGCCTTTCTGGATTCAGCTTTCCAAGTGGAACTTGATCTGGGTGAGAGCAGGGAGGTGCAGGCATGCAGGATGCTTTCTGCTCCTCCCCAAGGCTATTGCATCACAGCCTTTGAGTCAAACATTTCAGACCTCCCACAGAGAGAAGTGCTGGCTCTTCACCTGTGCAAGCTTCAGCAAAATAACTTTGGGTAGCTTTCTCCAAGGCGTTTTGCTGAGGTCATACATGACTGTCACAAATATCTCCCACATTACCAAATCATGTGTGTTGGACAAAGAATTTAAATTTTATTTTTTATTTAAATTACTGTAAGGCAGAGGTTAGCTAAAAAACTAAAAATCATAGAAATAAATATCATACAAAGTGATACAAATAAAAATTACAAATAAAAATCATACAAAGTGATGCCTGAGTCACTTGATTGTGAATTCTTGCATTAAAAACCAGAAACACAGAAGAATCCCAATTCTGCTTCTTCCTTTTTTGTACCGTAAGGCTCTTCTTGCAACATCAGCTAAGAAAGCAATTTTCTGGAAACTTTCTGAAATAAGGGAATCTCTGAAGGAGGTGGTCGAAATTTGTATGTTGTGAACCTTATGCACCATGAAAAAGAAAGGAGGTTTTGTTGGAAGCATCAAACTACCCGGAAAAGTACTAACAGAGGGCTTGGCTAACTGGTGTAGTTTAGAATAGGACTGAGGATACTGGGGGGTGAAACAGAGAGCTAGAAAGCTTTGACTAGTTCCCTGATTTTATGTATAAGCTGCCCACAAGGAAATTAAGGCTGACATTTCTTGGGAGGGACTGTTAGCTGGTGAAAAGTCTCAGTTTCTGGTGAAGTAGCAAAAAAACTCCCAATGTATGTGTTGCTTTCTTGTAGAAGAACATATACAGCAACTATTTCAACCACGCAGGTGAGACTAACAAGGTAGCTGAGGTACCTACTGACAGCTAACAGATTTCTCAGAAGCAGCACAGCAGATCAGAATAACAGCAAAGCTCTGATGGTGTGCGAGGCTCTTGTATTTGCTGTTCGCACGGGATAACACTCCTGCCAACATTTGTTGAAACTTGTATCCTTGATCAGGAATGACATTTTGTCATTTCTGCAAAAGAGCAAAATTCCTCTGGTGAAGAATTTGAAGTTTAAGCAGAGTCAAAATTGCTCAATGTCATTAGTAGGGCCCAGGCTGAGCTTTCATGCTGAAATAACAACAATTAGAGAAGGAAAAAAATAGAAGGTTCAGAAAGCAGCCAGGAGGCCCCAGAAGGGTGTAAATGGTGCAAATTTTTGTTCTCTCAGTCGGCACATTGTTTCAATACTTTCCAATTTATTTTCTGCCTCCTTTTTTTATGCACTTATTTTCTGATTGAACAAACCCATTTTGGACACAGGAAAGTCAAAGTATTCTTACCTTGTTTGTGGAGCAGAATACAAATGACCCCTTTTAGAGTGTGGGACAGGTATGTGGTTAGCTGATGCTGAAACTATGTCAGGTTTTCTACAGAGCAGAAATAACTGGATAAACTAAGCATAGGTCCCTTCCTTTTGTTACTACATTATTGTTCCAGGAAAGCACCTATTGATTTCACCACAACTTTTACTAAAGACTAAATCTATACAGACTTCAGAACAGGGCCTTCAAGAGGGGGAACAACTGTATTTTTGTTGGTGTTCCTAAGAAATATGTGTAGCTATGATATCATCTGCTTGCAGAAGTTAACAAGTCTGAAGTCAGATTATTTAAGTGTCCTCATGTGAATGCCCACTGTTACTGTGTACAAGTCAGGGGGACATGTTGAATCCTTGGTAAACAGCAGACCTCCAAAACACATTTGTTGCTTTTGGGTTGATGGACAGGAATGGCAAAATATGTTTCTAATGAAGAAGCCTTAATTTTCCTTCTATAAATGAACCTAATACTATGGATTCCAGGTTTCTGCACTTCAACTACTCTATCTTAGCTATTTCATAAACCCTTTGGTCACTAGTAAGTTCATGCTACAGCTGGGTAAGTGCCTGAATCCTGGTCCCAATGGAGTCTAAAGAATAACTGCAAGAAAACATTCTAAGACATAGAAACTTTTTCCTTCAGTGAACTGATGGTCAGGCCCAATGCATACAGTTTTTATACACACACACACATATGTATATGTAAGTATGTATAAATGCATGTAAAATGTATTTATGCATGTGCTTGTGGTTAGGTACATGCTCTGCACATCTTCTTGACAGTGCTGACTTCCACTTAAGGGCAGCATTTGAAAAAAATATAGTTATTCTTTTAATGGAGAATCAGGTCACAACTGAGTAATAAGGGAAATAAAACCAAAAGCTACTCCTCCTCACTTCCTGAGCAAGAAGATTTCGGGTTTGAGGCTTCTGACAGGAGGAAGTTGTTAGGAGTTTTCATCCTAGCAGATCTCAGATCTGTGCTCAGCTGTCCTGGCAGTAAGCAGACTTGCTGCTCAACAGATTGGCACAGACAAGTGAATTTGTCAGCCTCACTTCAGACAGCAAGAGGCAAGGAAACATCTGGGCCTTCAACTAGCACTAGTGTTTCACTAGAAACACATCTGGGACATGCCCAACAAATACATCCTGGAGAAACAGTGAAGAGAAACAGGTCTGAGTCTCTCTTACATTTTTGTGGTATCATACAGCTGTAGGAACTTGGGGCTGTATAAGAAAAGCCTTATTTTTTCACCCTGCTAGTGCCAGTTAGTACTGCAGCACTATGTCAGCACATGATGTGTAAAACTGGAGTGTCATGGGGATCACAGTTCCAGCATACGCCCCTGTTTATGGGTTTTATCAACATAAAAGCACCCATTGCTAGAAACAAAATAATTTTAATAAACATCTTGGTTTGTTTTGCTCAGTAACTACATGGGTGCTATTTTGCCTCAGTGAGTCTTTGGTTTCTGATGTATAAAAATAGTATATTTCATTCTAGAAGAAGAGCTTCCTTCCTATTTTTAGAGGGTTTTGGTTTTTTCTTGGTCAATGCATGCCTTTCAGAAATGTAGTTAGTAGCATGAATGAATCGTCCTGCCTGTGAACCTAGAACCTTTGCTCAGCTGTAGACTTGCACTGTAATAGAGTGATTTTGGTCTTTTGTTTCCTTCAGTTTTACATGTAGGTTCCCTGGATTTAGTGATTTACCTAAAGAGTCTCTAGGCAAGCTTGTAGATCACAGAGTCACAGAACAGCCAAGGTTAGAAGGGAAGACTGGAGGTCATCTTGTCCAACCTCCCTGCTCAAGCAGAGTCCCTTAGAGCATGTTACTCAGGATTGTGTCCAAATGGCTTATGAGCGTCTCCAGGGAAGGAGACTATATTTTTTTGCCAGTGAACAGTGATGTGCTATTTTCCAAAAAAACTGTTGATTTTTATACAATAGTCCGTACCTGTGTATCCAGAAGAGTCCTCTTTTGGTAAGAAAGAGTACGATGGAAACCCAACAGTGGCATAGAAATAATTTGGTTGAATGATACTATGTCAGGTCCAAGCTGAACTGAGAAAGAGTTAAACTAACTCCAGAGCTCTTCCTCTGCCTACATAGACTGGGTTGATGATCTCAGGCACGGATTGACACTTTGTTTCCTACAGATTGCAGAGCATGTCTTAACAGTGAGTCAGTTCTTGTCCAAAATTTATGGGTAGCCCAAAGATAATGCCCTGCAGTAGCAGGCAATCTGCCACAGGGCTGCCAAAGGCTGGCCAGATTTTGAACAGCAACCGGCAGGGCCAGTAATCATCTGTGAGTCACAGTATTTTGTGGCTGGTGTCTATAAGAGATAGCAACTTTTGTTTCCCAGTTTCTGGTCAGTTTTGGGTTTGGTGGGAGGCAGGAGCTGCTTCACAGAGGCAGATGGTGCAGTACTGCTGCTATACTTCAATCTGTGCTGTAGTTGACGGCATTTTTCCTCCAGGTAAGACAGCATCTCCCACTGCACACACAGTGTCTCTTGGTATGCCTGACTTCCAGCTGGGAAGGAACTCTAGAGCTCTGAGTATCAGTTTGCAGAAGCTGCTGATGTGTGTTCTTATCTGTTCTCTCTCTTCATTTTGAGACTAAGTCATGAAGAGGCATCACGGTTTATATAACTTAGTGGAATGAGTTATAGAAATTAAATGCCCTGTTATCCTTATTTCTAAATCATGTGTCACCCTTGTCATTCTTTAAAAGAAGAAATCTTCTAATATATCTTCAATGATAAGAAAAGGCTTCTTGATCTCTTTTTGTTGCTCACATAGACACATTCGTCTGTTGTGCATTCACACGCTCATCTCCTCTTCTTTCTCTCTCACACGTGTTCTTGCACCCCCCTGGAGGTCCTGCTTTCTTACATGTATGTTGGTACACAAAACACAACCAGGACAAAAGACTTGCACATCCTAATTAGCCTGGATGATTTTTACTTGATGGTGAGAGCCTTAAAACCTGAAAAGGCATTGAATATCAACAGCGTCGCACTTTATCTAACAAGGGAATATTTGTTTTCATAAGTGAGCTACCCAGTACCAGCAGTCCTGACCTGCCTGGCCATGGGGTGAACTGAGATGGAAGAAAACACTCTACTTTCCCAAGAATAAGCTTAGGTTATCTTTTCTTTAACCTTCTAGTTTGTTTCCCCTGCTTGTTTGTTTGGGTTGTTTTACCCTCTACCCATTTGAGGTGTGTTTCTGGTTCAATGCCCCTGTAAAGGCCAGAGGAATTAGCACTGTTGAAAGAAATCCAGTACTGAATTGCCCTTGTGTTGTCTGGACTTTGTTATGGCTTCAGTTCATTAAAACCAAGAGATGGACAGCTGGAAGATAGAGAGAGACCAGCTAGAGGGGGACACTTGGGGCTGGATTGTGGTAAATCTTTTTTAGGGGCCAGACCTGTTTTCTTTTGAAAAGAACACTATGAAAAAGTCACAGCTGTGAAATGGCAGGCTGCGTAGGAAATTACATATTCCAGGCAAGCTGGAGAAAGATAGATACTCTATGCCCTAATTTTCCCAAGTGTCTCATGTCTGGATCCCATCAGAGCTGCAACTCAATCTGTAGATGAGTATGCTCCATCCCTGCCTCACTTCTTCAGTTCTCTGAGCTATCCGTTGATTTATTCCTCCACACACCTCCCAGTCCTCTGATGTCCCTGAAGAATGATCTGAGCAGGTCCCTTTGCTGGTGTGGTGGGCTGCCTGCCACTCCTGCCAATTGTGGGCATCCCTGAGGACCTGTGGGCAAGAGCATTTCTCAATGCGGAATTCAACTGCCATGTATTTGTTGACTCTATCCCAAACAGATGGACAAAGCACAGGATGAAGACTGCAGTAGGGGAGAGATGGTACCTTCCCAGAGACTGAGAGATGCAGCCAGTTGAGAAAAAGGGGGAGGCAAGACTGAACCCCTAGTTTGTCTCATTTTCTCCAAAAATTGAGATCTTCAGAAAGCTGCATTTTGCATAGCTATTCCAAATCAAACTTCCCAGGTCTCCCCTGCCTACTTAGGTAAAATTATCAAGACAACCGAAAATAGGAGTGGAGTCCTTGAGGCATGGTGGCAATAGAGTGACTTTTTCCTATCAGTTCTCTGAAAACTTGCTGTTGCTACACCAGTAATTGCAACAAGGGAGATGGTCATTGTAACAAGCTGGCCTATTTTTAACAACAAACCAGGACTGAAACTTTTCTCCCTTCTCTGTTCTCAAAACTTTTATTCCTGTTTCCTTCCCCTCTTCCCCCAATTTAACCATTTAATTGCTGGGGGAAAAGGAAAATAGTAGGAAAATAATATAGAGGACACTAATGACATAGAAGAGAGTCCTGGAAGAAAAAGGTCTGTTTCTTCCATTTCATCCAAAAAAATTTAAAAAATGTTTCAAAAACCAAACTTTGAGGCTTTTATTTTTCCCAGAGAGTTAAATACTTAATGAAAAGTATTTTATTTTAAAACATGCACCAGCTCTGTGAAATAAACCACTGAAAACGAGTTTTCTACCTTGTAAGTGTGTCAATGTCTGCTAAACAACATACATTATAAATAAATCAATGTGACTGAATACTCCTGTATTTGGAGGGAAACATATATCAAAACTCTTTTGAAGTTATTTCTGTCTGATGTGTCAGAGTTTACTAAGCTGCTTCCTAGACTCTCTGTCAAAGAACAGCAGAAACCATATAAAATATGATTTAAAAATAGCTACTTATTAGGAAGAACAGATGGTGCATTCATATACCACAAAATTGCAAATTTTTAGGAACCTTGAATATCAAGTTCTTGAGTTGTAACTCAATTGCACTGGAAACTTAGTTAGCAAGTCAGAGAAAACACACAGAATACTGCAGAGCTGTAAAAGAAACGAGTGCTGACACATTAAATAAAATGCGTCTATTTTTATGTCAAGTCCTGATAACAGTACATTTTTTTGTTTTCAAATATAAAGAGAAAAAGAATTCAGTTCTTTCCAGAACTTGGCCAAGGCACCTGATTCACAACGGAAAATATTTTTATGTCTTATGTCAGCATTACTTTGTTCCAAATTAAGGACTCTGGTACTGAAATCTTTCTTTTATGACAGCATTCATTTCTCACCAGTTCTCTCTTTCCCATAATAGTGTTGCACATTGGAGATGCAACACAGAAGCATTTCGGCTCACTCAGCTCTGCACATCAGTTTTCATTTATATCTGAATGCAAAATTACCTAATGAAATCTATTTTTGTGATGCAAACCAGTGAAACCGTGCAGGAAGAATGAGAGCTTGAAACAAAATTTCCCAAACAAATTAGTCTGAATCAGACTTTAACTGAAATATTACCAGAAAAAAATGGTTACATACATCTAAGATGTCACTGCAAGCATTTAAGGGCCAAGGCTGAAGACTCAAATCTCCCTTTCAACTTAACCGACTATCCCTGTCACTTGTTACTATCTGGAACAGAACGGCAAATTGTTATGAGTGTGTTAGCAATATTAAGTTCTTGAAAGATAAATCAATAAACTGAGAAAGAGAGATGTATCAACACTGCCAAAATGCTAGCATTACTCAGACAATTTTGGAAGGCTTAATATCAGCAGCTGGAAAAAAGCTACATTAATTCTTAGTAACCGTGCATTTCACTAGGGGGCTAAGTCTGTCTAGCTCTCCCCATGATTTTGCACCCCAGTTCAATGAATTTTCAAAGCCCACATGAAAAGTCATCTCTGATATTATTTTGCAGAAGCCAAAGTCCCACTGAAGTCAATGGGGCTTGAAGAATACAACAGGGACAGGGCTTGCTTAAGGGGCTTTAGTCCCATCGTGTACAGCCAGCATATATCCCTAGTACTTTGGACTTCTCATGACACATCTGGAATCTTAGTGTGTAACTTCCATGCCATCCCTGTCTACCTTTCTCTTCTGCCCTTTCCCACAGTTGTAAACATTTCAGAAATTGGATTGGTTGGACCATGTTTTTTATCCCTCTAACCACCTTCTTTTCCTTTTTGTACCAGTGCAACCATTTACCCAGGATGTGCTAGAAGACAACGCCTGACTGGAAAACTCACTTCTAGCAAGTGCTGTCCTTACTGTTATTCTTCATTCAATACACTAGCTCAGTGTCTACAGACACTGCCTGAGTAACAGAGTTCCCTGTACCTCAGCAGAGCTCTTTGTGTCATTGCAATGCTGCAAAACACAAACACGAGTAAACTTGAGAGCAGCATCTCTGCCAGGTAAACTGCTCATTAAACAGACAGGAGATAAGCTAAACTTGCTCCACCTTTGCAGCTGAATACAGGTCTCTGAATTAAGAGACAAGCCAACAAAACTTTATGTGTAGTTGTTCATAAGAGTACGAGAGATAGACTATTGTCCTCTTCCTTGTTTTCATCTGCAGTGAAAGGTCAAAATCAATTTAGAAGTTACCTGTATTTTTATCATCTCATCCAGTGAAGAGAAAAAAAGTATTTAAGCTTATCCAAAGGAACAAGAGACACACGTTCTCACATGGGATTGACTGTGAATATTAGAGACCTGAGGAGAATATTTTTTGCCCTTACAATAGTTTTTTGCAGCAGCAGGCAGTACCCTCTGCTGTCAAACATTAATGAGAAATCGATGCAAGTCAAGGTGGCCCTATCTCACAACTTTGTTCTCTCTCTTCAGCACTGAAGTCACTTAATTAGGTTCCACTGAGTACCCACATGGCTCAAAGCTAGCATGATTCTTCATCTACATATTTCAGGGTAGAGCATAGTGGGCTTGGACCTGTTCTGTCCTATGTGTTTGATACTACTCTGGAAACTTCAGCTGACCCATCCTGACTTTCTCACCAGCCAAACTTACATTGAGAAATAGGCCAGTGCTGTCTAAATAATTTGATTTTCTGATGGTAGTACACATGGAATGCATTCACAAGGTTTCTTCCAACTGAGAGTGAGTACAGTAAGAACTGATCTACAGTGAGATCCTCGCGTATACTCTGATGCTATCAGGATCGACAGTCCAGTGCTGTTTCTACATCCTTTCTAATCACACTGAAATTACTATTTTCCACTAATTTTATTATTGAAACTTGTCCTTGAATTACCTCACTCTTCTCCTTTTTTTTTCAGAGAAGATTTCCCAATGAAAAATTGCCCTGGAAGTGTGCGATATAAATAACATCTGGGTGTTCTAAGCTCTTCAAATAGCCGACTAAGTCAGAAAAAAGCATGAAGAAATTTTCTTTTTTTTTTTTTTCTTTTCTCAGTATGATATTTGAAACTAGTAATCTCTTCCTCTTGAGTCAGCACAGCAATGTGAGGGTGATAGGTCAGACTGCCTCATTCAACATTTCATGGAAATAAAATTCTCTTCAGCCTGCCTTCTCTCTCACTTCTTTCTTCCCTCTGTCTTGTTGCCTCCTCAGGATGTCCTAGACTTAATTCATGGCAATGACACCCATCCTAGAAACTCAGCTTAAGATGACAAGTTACTTCTGCCAAGAGTTTCCTTTATGCTATTTCCTTCATCACACCTTCAGTTTATTGCATAGCTGTTATACAATGCATCTTGCTCCTGCTTACCTCTAAAACATACCAGAAGGTTGTTATTTATCTACGGGAAAACAACTGATAAATGGCTGTCCTGCTATTCTTCTGTGAGAATTTTGTGTTTCCCATAAGAAAATTGAATACCGAATACATTTCCATCTGTTTAATGTGGTTTCGTCCCTTGAACGCTACTCCATGAGGATAAGGTGGATATTCCTCCATAGGCTCCTTCACAAGGTCAAAGAAGAAAGTCAGATGTCTCCAGAGAAAAATTCCTCTCAGTTCTGGTGCATCGATGATCTATGTAAATCAAGTAGGATTAAACTAGGCATTTTTTTCCCACTGTGTCTCCACATTGCCAGTAGATCCTTCCTGTATATTTTACTGCCATCCTATTTCTGGCCTCTCCATATCAACCTGTCCTCCTGGCTCATACCCACCTCCTTTATCGTTCACCTATAGCATAATATCTTGGGAGCAATCTCATTTTCTTAGAGAATATCCCCTAGACTTTTGCACTTAACCATTTCTCATAAAATTAGGCTGGCTGTAACTCTCCTTTCCTCCACCCTCATTGCTTGCTTAGTGGATCCTAATCTGCAAATGTGTCTGCTTCTAAACCCTTTACTCAGCTGGGAAGCATACTGGCTTCGGGTGAATAGCATACCGAGAATAAATTCCACAGTATTGAATTGCTACTAAATTAATACCCGTTTGGGAACTTTGAACTGATCACCCAGCTCTGCTCATCTTGGTGCATTCTTGTTGCCCTTTCTGTTTTGGAAGGCAGTTCTTTGTTGGTAGCTTCATGAGACCCTCAGGGTCAGAAAGTAACTTGCCGCAAGAGGCTGTGCAGACTGAGTCTCTTCAGTCTCATTTCACTCTTGCATCATTCCCATCTCTGTCTTGTTGCCTCTTTAAGGTGTAGCTCCCTAGAGTGCGTGGTGATTAGGGCTGTCCTCCAGATCAAGTTTCCCAGCCCTGAGGCCTTGTGGCCTGGAGAAAAAACTCCCTATGGATCACCTGCATACTACTATAGGCTGAAGGTTTGGAGAACTTCTAAGGCCAGTAAGACAGCAAAGGATTCGTGTGGACAGGTGCAGGATTTCACTGTATAAACCATGTGCATGTGCCATTTCCTTCACTCTGCTAGTAACAGCTATTTAAAGCTGGTAAGGTCTCCGTTCTTCCTTTCTGTAACAGATGCTGTGACTCTGTCCAAGTGTTCCTCAGTCTGGAGGACACCAGAGGGGAATTTCACTCTTAGGGAGCACCTCTTCTGCCTGTGGTGAGGACAAGCCTTGGTGGCCAAGCCCCAGATGGCCTTGCAATAACCACACTGAACCTCATTACAAAACCTCGCATTTGTGAACAAGCTTTTTAGGGGAGAATGGAAAGTGAAGCATCAGTCAACACTTCCCGTAGCTCCAGCCTCTTGCACACACTTGAGTTGTGGTGTTTCATTTTTCTAACAAATGCTCTCTCATCAGAGATAAAAAAGAAGCCGTCAAATGACTGTGTAAGAGAAACATGACCTCTGGACTATCCTGAATGCTCTGTAAAGGGTTCTGCTGTAAAAGCACCACCAACCTGCTTAAACAGCCCAAGAATGAGGTTCCATTAGGTTCTTCATCATGTGGTGATCATGACACACTCTTGCAGGACAGGGCTGGGACCAAATTCTGTGCATGAGACCTCCCTTATAGGGACCCTATTTGGCTAAATATTGGCTCATTCCTCCAGATGAGCAAAGCCAGCTTTGCACTGAGCAAAGTACAGTCATTGCTGGGTAGGGTGGACTCTGGCCACATGCAGGTGAGGCCATAGAATTTTGTACGCCATGTCTCTGCTGTGCTGTAACCAGATGGCAACAGGTGAAGGAGATGTATGCTGGCAGACAGTCAGGAGCTCTGCCTCTGGAAGATGCAGCATGTCCTCACAAACAGACCAGCTGGGCTCCCTGTAGGGGCTGGATACTGGGAGCCATAAGCAGGATTTCTATTCCACTGCCACCTTGAAGGTGCTGCTATTCCCCATGATGCTACTTATCATCCAGAATTTTCCAACCCTGCCTTGCTGCAGTAGTTTTTAACAGTTTTCTCTTCCTAGAGAGACCATCCCAAGGAGCTGGGAGTAAGATTTGAGGACCGTCCTGCTTCCTATTCAATGCCATCTAGACTGACCTGCTTCTCAGATGCTTTCTCTCTCTGCCCTTACCAAGCCTCACTCCTGCAGCAATGCCTGATGTTCTCTGGGCAAGGTGCTGGGAAGAGGCGGAAATGAGCATTTGCAAATACTTTGAACTGTCTCCTGAATAAATGGAAGAAAACTAAAGGATCCCAAGACCTCAAGGATTATTGATTTTATAGTTATTTCAACAGCTCCATCAGCAGTGGCATGAAAAAGGAGCTCATCATTTATAAATTAACTCTTCCAGGGATCAAAGGCCTGTCAGGGCAACAATTAGTTCTGGTAATTTATCAGTTGTTTGAGCTTGTCAGATGGAGATAGAAGGGTAGTTCTGCTTCAGCTCCCCTGCAAAGTTGTGACTGTAGACAGGGCTAGGTAGGATGTGCAGGTCACTCATTTGCTAAATATTTCATGTTCTCCAATGTTTCATTAGTCCTTCTGATACCTGATCCAATTTGACTAGGCTGTCAGGTGAAAAGGAGGCATCAATTAGCACACTAATGTCACTCCAGCTACAGGTTCTTTGTCTCCTTAACAATGTCCCTGTCAAATCCCTGCTGCGCAGCTAAACAAATTGGAATGCAACAAAAAGAAGGAAAAAAAAAAAAGGCAACCAAAACCTGTGGTCTGTTTTTAATTAGCCTATACACCATTCAGAGCTTCCCAACTGTGCTGTCCAGAGAGGGAAAACTGAGGACAAATACACTCTCTCCTAATAGACCTCATAGTAAAAAAAAAACCAAAACAACAAACATGTAAGCAACATGAACTGATTGAACAGAGGAGAAACCTGGGCAAAAGCAACCATTCTGTGTAGCAGTGCCTGGGAAGCGTGCTAAGAACAGTTGAGCCCTTTGCAACATCCTTTGCAAGTGCACCCAAGGAATTTTGCTATACTGACCAGAACTCTGCTAGGTTAAATAGGGATTAAAAAAAACCCCAGATATCAAGACAGAGAGCCCCTTGATTCTGGAGTTTTCTGACAGTGGGATGTAGATCCAAAATGTGTTGTACAACATTGAAAAGACCTTCACTGCAATACATTACACTGCATGTGCACACATTTCTATGCTTACAACTACACATGCAGGGTTGGTAAATGCTTCAAATTTTCCCTGATGTACCTGATTGCACACACACTTTGCAGTACCTGATAATGTATTAATACAATCATATTTTTATAATAAAAGTATCTTTGTTATTTCCTATGTGGCTGGACTCAATTCTGCACTTTCCTTTGCTGACAGCTTCATTTTGCAACTTATTTTCAAACCTACTTTGCATGGATAACCACAAGTTTAATTAGTTTGTAATGTGAGCCACCAAAAAATTTCCAGTGGAAGTGCAAACTCTTCCAGGAATTTCACATATGCAGGTTGTCATAAAGCACATATGAACTTGCATCCCTTAATTACATCTCATGGTTCTTCAGGCGTTCACGGATCGCAGGCTGAAGAAACAGCTGCTCTCACAGTTCATATAGAAGCAGCTCACAAAAGTTATGTTTGGCCACAAAAACAGCACAGCAATACTTGTGTGAAAATAAAAATACAGGAAAGACTGGAGTTTGCTTAGAAAGTTGACCCCTGTGCATGTACAGACATTTATAGAAATGTCTGTGGAGAAAAATGATTACTCAGCAGAAAGTGGTTAGTTCAAAGAATAAATTTTTACCATATAGTAATACCCAGCCAACTTTCTGACTTTCCTAAAGGGTCAACACTGGAACCAGTAATCCATAATCTATTGCCAATTCAGAGCAAAGGATGGCACTCATGAGGACTTTGCTTTTCAGCCAGGTGAAAGACATCCTTGTGCTTATGATGAAGCAGACTCAGGGTGAAATAAAATTAAATTAACAGCCTTAATGCACATTTGGAAGCCACCGGAAAGCATATAGCTGTAAAGTGTCCAGCTGAATGTGTACCGAGAATGACATAATAGTTAGCAGAGACCCAGAAGGAAAAACAGCAGGCCAAGTTCTCAGGAAAAGCCATAAGATTTTAGAAAGGTAAGGGTAAAATTTCTGGGAAAATTAAGAAAATGTTCTTCTTATGATTACATGAAAGAAACATAGACCATTGCTGAGGTGGATTTCACAGTTGTAGGCTATTGCTGCATGACTGATACACTGTAAAACCATCGGGCTGGTGAAATAAGGGGTGTTCCTCCAAACTCACCTGAATAATGCCAGTTTAGTCTATTCACAGGGAAGATGGGAAAGGCCTCCCAACTGAGATGTTTTCTCAGAAAAATCTGCTATAATGTACTGATAAAACCTGTGGGGTCATTTTGAGACAATATGTATGGAAATAGCATCTGCCATCACAAAGCCACCCACACAGCATTACCCAGAGTGAACCCACAGGCACGTGGGAAGGGCGGTTTGCATTTCCAGGGGAATGATCAGGGCTGCTGGTGTGGCTTGTAACTTGCAGGCACCCTTTCTCCCATCTCCCAGAGGGTATGCTGGCAGCTGCATCGAGCATGGCAGGCTCTGTGCAGCCCAGTGATGATCACTCTTTTCAGCAGCAGGGGTTCTTTGATCCCTGCTTGCCTTGTCTCATAATTTAGTCGATTGCCTGATGGATGTCCTGGGTAGTCCTTGTGTGTGGAAAGACAATCTCCTTTGAGGTCAGCTGAAAGGTACAGTCATGAGGGAAAAACCCACAGGGTGCTCTCAAGACACCTCTTCAGCATATAATATCGTGGTTCTTGTTCTGTGCTTGTTTATGTTACTCAAGGGAAATCCTCCCACAGGCAAATACATACCTTAAAGGCCTTCACATTTCTGATAAGAATACAACATGTACCATTTGTCCAGTTTTTCTGTCCACTTTAGTTTGCTGTCTAGTTTGTGAATATCACTGTTTCACACTTGTTAGATATAAGAGAAGATTAAAATATGAAGCAGAAGAAAAACAGACTTCTTGCAACAATAGGACTGAAAGAAATATGAGAAAGAAGTTCTGGTCCATTAAAACATTCAATGCATCAATGCATGTGGCTACCTTTGCACAAGAGCATTGGCCCTTTTTTCATGATGGACACTTCACCAAGTCCTCAGTTGAATTGTGTTTGTGAAAAGAGGTGAAGAAAGCAGAGAAAAATGTAAATCCAATATATGTGACCAAAATACAGTGCTGCTTTCTTCTTGCCAGACTAGAAGTTGGATTTGTTTCTAGTGACTGGCACATAACATACATTTTTTCCTTTAGCTAGGAAAAAAGTTAGTTTTAGGGTTGTTTTTTTTTTAATTTTATTTCCTTGGAGGGAAAAACACAACAACAACAGTGTGGGCTTGAATTACAGTTGATGAACTCAAATCATTTCTGCAGCCCCCAAAATAGCTGGTAAGGTCAATGAAACCGCAAACTCCACAGGGCTCATCCATGAATGCAGCTTTTTGAGCCAGAGGCAAACTGCCCCATTGCTTACCAAAGTGAAATTTATCTAATTTATTACTAGGAAATGCTTGCAGGGAGTAAAAAGCCAAACAACCAACAAAACCACCCCAAACCCAGACCAAGAACAGCAAGAGCCACTGAAGGCCTGTACTAGCACCAGCAAACCAGTGTCTATTTGTCCCCAGCGCAGTGATACCAGAAAGAAGGAAGCCTTTCTAGGTCAAATCTGCTCTCATTTGCACTGGCATAAATGATGCCTCTAAAGCTGAGGGAATTGTTGGCTGGCTGACTGGATCAGTGGACTTCAGGCAGAATTCAGGTCTCCTTGACCTGATCGGAGCAGAGGAGCTTGTCTCAGGCACACTCCTGAGACATACCAACTGATTGTTTAACCATATTGAGCAAAATAGGCTTCCCTATCATTTTTCACCTAGCTCAGATTTGATTAGAGATATAAAATAAAGAAAGACATGAACACCCATTCTGGCTAAGTTTTTGAAATGTCATTCTCACGATGTTTACCACAGGAAAAATGATCCTGCCACTATCTTTGTACTTTATCTGCAGCTTTCAGTCTCTTTGCATACTTACACTTAGCATCACAGCTTCCAAGCATTCTCCTCTAATTAATCAAAAAGTCCGTCCTTCTGTTTCCTAGGTCACGAAGGAAGAATAGTACATTAAATAAAGGCATTGGCTGAGGATGGAAGCTGGATTTCTCCCCAAGGAACCTAATAACAGTGTTTTGATGCAGGCCAAGTCAAAATTGATACGGTTTTATATACACAGAGGCAAACAGTTGAGTGTGAAGAAAGTAAACATCAGATAGCATTCAAACAGTGGTTTATCCAGCTCATTCTGTGTTTGTAAATACAGAAGTGTGTTGCGGTGGCTAAATTTATCCTAATGTAAGGAAACGTGAACAAAGAGGCTACTATTTGGTAACTTCTATAGGCAACATTAGGACATCCTGCGTGAATTATTTAGGGGCAGTTTATGATAACATAGTGCAGATTAGAGTTGCCATTTCTGGAAAAATTAGGTCAGAATTATGTAGATAAGATGGAAAGAATTTCAGTAGCATTGTAGTATTTTCCTGACTTGAAGCCTGACTCACACGTCAAAGCTTTGTTTTATTGTATACCTTGTTTTGATCTATAGTCAAAACAACCTTTATCCAGCGAAAATGAAAATAAACCAGCTGAGAAAGAAAGAATTACACTCAGTATTTAATAAAAATAAGTACCTCAAGCTTAATTTTGGAGAATAGTTGTCTTTTCCTGTGAAACTTTTTGTAACTTTGGAAATTACCACGCTGAACCCAGGAAAATTCAGAGGAGGGTGATACATTTTGGTAACAGCTAAGGAATGGAGCTTTTCCTTGCTCTTGATCTGAGCTGGAATTTCAGTCATAACGTCAGGTGTATTTTCAGCCACACTGGAAACTGGTGGCCCTCTTCTCTACATGCTTCCCTTTATCCTTCTCAAATTTCCTCATGGATTATAAGAACCTCTCACTTAAAAATGAGATGATCACGGTCATGAAAGGTTCACTTTTTCAGAGAAGTGAGATTAGTTCTAGTTAGAAGAACGAGAGCTCTTACTCCGCAGCCTTGCCTTTGCAGTCAGCACAATGTTTCCATTGGCTTCAGGTAGAATATTTTTTCACTCAGGTCGTTTATTATAAGTAAGAATGTACTTTTACACTGCTCTGTGTTCAGTGCCATAAAACCCAGCACATACCATGCTTCTCTTTTTTCACCGGGGGCTCTAGCCTAAGTTACTGAATCTCTCTCTGCCATGGAGCTCACTTTGAGAGGGAACAAACCTCCGGGCAGACCCTGGTACTTGTATATGAACCAGCCATAAGATAAAATGCTTTGTGTTCCCTTTTGCTTATTCAGTGAGACAAACAGACTATTAAATTCTGGCTTTTGGTCCAGCTCATTAATGCAAACCAGGGTAAGCTGCAGTTTATGCTTCTATGCCAGAAGGCAAACAGTGAAGGTGGAGGCAGAAGCAGAGGTGTGCCCCCTTTCACCCTTGCTGCATGCTAGCAGGCCACTGAAGCCAGCTGGACAGCACAAAATGGTTTCTGCCACTGCCAAAGCCTGCAAACCCCTGCCTCCTGGGCTCTTTGCATTGCCACTCAGGCTCAGTGCTGTGTGGGACTCTACTTTGCATGATGCTGGGAACTGTGCCTAACCCAAAAAGCCAGTGGGTGCCCATCACTACACAAAGCTGCAGCATGAACCAGCAGTGGACACAGTTTCCTGGGAAGGAGAGGAGAATGGAAGCCAGCTTTTGAGTCCAAGCATGAGCAAAGTAAACCCTAGGAGGAACAGGTTTATTTTTAGGATGGTCTCTCAAGAATCTTTTAAGCAGTTAGCCAGGAATATGGGCTACTAAAGCCCACCCATGACATCATTCAGCTCAGCCACTTACAAAATCAAAATAGCCAGCCTTAATAACAGCACAGACATTGCTGCAGTGCTCCTCCACTCCCAGAACTGATCCTTTCCTCATGCTCTTTTCTGGAAGACAAAACAGGAGCAACTGGGATGGGATGCTGTCCCTTCCCTAGCAGGGACATCCCACACCACCTGCTTGCCCATCACTTTGGCTGAGTGAGAGGTAGTGCCTTAACTACTTGCTTGTTTATTTTCCCTGCCAAAGGCAACCAGTGGTAGGAGAAGAAATGGAAAATCAGGGAGCATTAGTGAGATCTCTTCACGCCTGACAGAGGTCACTGATCCAGGCACATCCCGAGCAGTTAAGTGCAGGTGATGCAGAGATCAAAGAGCAGCTCCAGGGGCTGCATCCTGCCCTGCAGAAGCACAGCAGCTCCCAGTTCCTTCCCACTGCCTGGGCTAGGTGCTCCTGTCAGACCAGGGCTGCCAGCAATACCATGTCCCCACTGAATTACTGCTCCAATACACAGCAGAACAGTGTGAAGAAAACATGATATGGGGTTTATGCAGCCTTAGAGTGTTTGGGTGTGAAAATGCTGCAAAGAAATTAAAATTGACAAGAAATTCAGAAATTTTCAGTGGTGACTGCCAGTGCTTATGTCACAATCCTTGTATTTCTTTGTAAAGGTTTGTTTTTAAAAAGTCCCAGACTCAGTTTTTTCACGGTTTAAGTCTTGTACTTTTCTTTCCCTATGGGATCAGAGATGATTAAATCCATTTATTTGCTTTAAGCATCTTTCTAGGTATAACTGCTTTACAACAATGTTTGGAGATACGTAAAAATTTAACTATTTCTCTAGCTCTTTCCTGAGTTTGGGCCCCATTGAAGTTCCATTGAGGTCTCCATCTTTAAACTTGCATGGGCTGGGCTGACACTCTGAGGATAGCATGGTAATAAGTAATATAACCCCTCCTAGTCCAAGAGAACCCACAGAGCATCCAGAGTGTGCATTTTATCCTCTAGTTCATCTATACCCAGACCCCTATTGCCCATATTTTAATGGTAGAGTAAATCCAACATTAGAATTCATCCTACTGAGTGAAAAAGACATCAGCCATGTGAGCAAGATAAATTACTTTGGCCAATTCAAAGTTTGCCATAAAGTTTGGATAAGCAAGCTTGAAGCGAGAACAAGTATTATCTCCTGTCTCACATCTGGCACAAACTTCATGTGCCATGGTCTGGCTAACCTGACAGAAGGGCAGTCATGTGCACACACTTCACCTAGGTCAGCATTGTACGTGGGGCAATCTATCTTCATGATCATGGAGCCACAGCCTAAGGAAAAACAAGCCAATACAGTAATTAAAAATATTTATTTCCAAAGATATTTACCTTGATAGGCATAAAGCATTTCCCAATTTCATACAGAAATACATAAAACATGCATAGACCAATATGGCCTACTTCAATGTGTATTCAACATGGTAAATATAATGAAGAACTTGTGTGAATATAAATACAAGACACAAAAAATAAGCACATAAGAATTCAACCTGTCAGCAAATTCAACAATGTGAACAAATTCACTGCTATAAACATTCACCCAATATTAGCCTTTTGACTTAATTCAAAACAACCCTTTGTTTAAATTTATTTCCAGCAAAAAAAGGCCCTGAATAAATCTCACAGTAGCCTCTGCTACATCCCCACTTCAATGCATTTTTGGTGGCATGTGAGACACAACAACCTCTATTATTAGAACTTCAGTTAGCCAAATATCCTTGTTATGGGAAACTTAGTAGTATCCTCTAACTTTTATTTTATGTTGAAGAGTCCTTTAGTATCCAAAACCAAAGGACTTTGACTATGCAAACAACCAGAGTGTCTAACCCACATTCAGATAACTCTGGTTGTACAAGTAAACTAGACTTCTGAAAAAGACAAAGGGTTGCAGCTGATTAGTAAAGGCAATAACAAGGTGTAAAAATACTCTAGAAGGAGTGCAACAAACAGTACGCGAGGTAGACATGTATATAAGCAGTAAGTCCTGATTAAAGTAGCACTGTGGCTTTCATTTTTGCATTTTAATGAAAAGGTAGAGTTCTTCGCTTTGAAGTTTGTACTTAGATCTTGCTTTCTGTCCTTGCTAAGCACATCTGTGAGGTCTTCCTTGCAAGATGCTTGTGATGTAGACTCTGAAAGCTGCTCAACCGATGGGTAAGTTTCCAGAAGCAATATTCAAATATTTCCTCAGACAGATGTCTTTTCATGTATGTGACTGTGGATTTCCCTTCAACCCATCCATCTGAATTCCAAAAATTATAAAATCCTTTGTTTTTATACCTCCGAATACAGGGTCTCCTTATCATTTTGCTCCGCTGGGCAAACACTTGGACAGAGAGGCCCTTCACCATCTTGGAATGTTGGAATCAAGAGACAGTTTTGGTGATGCTTTGTCAGCAAACGTTTTGGAGAAAGATTCAGGTGATCTTCCCACTAGGATGCTTTCAGGCTTTCCCAGATGCTTTGCCTCTTGTTCGCCCTGTTATGTTTGAGCTTCTGTCCTTTCCGGAGCTCAGCCTTCAGCTTTGCAATACTGAAGGAAGCTTTGATACTGTTACCAATGGCTTCCAGCCTGCAAAACCAAGAAATATACATTTATCGTCGTGACAATGAAGATGCTTCTCCAGTGTGCAAACATTCGGTTTTTGATTAAATAAACCTCAGTCTAGATTTCTGCCCTGGGATCCTCATAAACTGTTAATTGGTATACCTCTGTCAGAATCACGCTAACCTAAGCCACTTTAAATATTGTATTCATAATTTCAATACAAACATTAATATAAGTTAAAATATTCACTCAAATAAAGATGCTCTAGACTTCCTTTAAATAGCATGTATCCAGCCAAGAGGTTTCCAGTGTTACTCTTTTTGGCTATTTTGTTTCTTTTAGGTAAACCTGATCCTACTTCCAATGAACAAGTACATTTTTCACGTAATTAAGCAAGCAAGCCCCATTTTCAAAAAATTATTTAAGACTTCCAGGGCCTAAGTTTCACTCAAAATCATCAGGCTGCTTGTTCCCATAAATCCCGTTCTGCTTGTGAAAGCAGAACTAAAGAGCCTTCTTTAGTATGGGCAAACTTCTGTATACCATACTTTTACATGGGCATATGGTTGACCAGTGAATGCAAAGTGGAGGATGCTAGGCAGAGCTCAGCACCTTTTTCCTCACGAGCTAAAAACCCAGTGCATGAAGAAAAGCTGTCAAGATATCCCCACTAACTCTTCTGGAACTCTCAAGCTGAAATCATCAGCTAAGCCCATGATGACCTGAAGGCAGGTGAACTGTGCTCTCTATTGCTGCCTCAGGGAACTACAATGGGATGAGAAGAAACTCACCGCTTCATTTTCTTGCTGTCAACAAGCTGTCGGTTCATGCATTTGGGTGCAATGCACTTGCCAGCTTTGATGCGGTGATGTGAGGTTTTCTCCACAGTGGACTGAGCCCTGTTAAAAGTGAAAAGGTGCTGCTATTAAAAAAACCAACCAAGTCTGCAGTCCACAAGGTGAGACATCTCACCAACCACTTCTCAAGGCATGTAATAAGCAATCTTTCTGGGCCAAACCATAGTATGTATCATAGCAGCGTGAGCACTATGAGGTAGGAGGCAGGGCTTTGGGGAGATTATTTGCTCAGCAAGTGCCAAAATGAGTAAGTGTACCACAATCCATCCTTTTTACATGCACTGCCTTTTAAAGAGTGGCAACAAGAGACACACCAGAGATCTTTTCCTGTCTGGCAGAAGTTCAGACATTTCTTGTCCTTCTGGTTTGCACATCGGCATCTGCTGCTGGGTTCAGTGAGTGTCTCCGGCACCATGTCCTTCAGTGATCTTCTGGAACGAGAAGGGCCTCCGAGACCATATGGAACAGTCTTCCTACGATCAAAGGGACAACATGAAAGTCATTCAAATAATTCTGTGCCTTCAAAGCACTCTGGCGTATTTTGGGCAGTCTTATCAATGGGATTGATTGCTGGAGTAAAGGTTGTGGGATTGGGAATGCCTCGTTAGTCACAATTTCAATGCAAATGCTTCTGATGATCCTGCAATGTATTCATTAGCATGCCTACTGACAAGGATAATGACCTTTTAATTGTGTTTTCACAAGGCTGCTGTGCCTCCCCGTGCAATGGAAAGCAATGAAACCTCATCTCTTTGAACTTTGGCAACTGCCAACACTGAAAGAAGCAATAAAAGTGAGGAACAAATCCTCTGCACTCATAAGAAACCCAGCAGCAGAACAAATCACCACAGCCAGTGTTTGCAGCCCTAGGTTAGGCTCTGGCTCACTACTTTTTGGTGAGGAGAGAGTAGAAATGGGTACTATGCATGATCCTGTTAATACGTGGGATGTGTTAACTTGCAGCAGAGAGCAGCAAAAGGGAGCTAGGAGCCCCCCAGTGTCAAAGCATGCCTTCCAGCCTCCTAACTGGTCGGAAAGAAAGGCGGTCAAATTCAGGCTGGCAAAATCATGCCTTTGGCATTTTGTCTGCTTCTGATTCATACTGAAAAGTATCCTGCAGCCTTTGCTGAGCAGCACCCAAAGGAAATACTCCTGCCCAGATTTTAGGAAAGCAGGTGTGTTAGGGCTATTAGGAGCTATCTGCTCAATCTAAGCGGTCAAATCCTGTCTACTTTCTCCCGGTGAATAGTCTCGTTGCTAAACTCGGCAGAAAAGTGGGAGCGGTGAGGGGGGAAAGCAATAGGAGAAAGTGTGCAAAGAAATATTCCTTCCTCCCCTTCCCATTTTCTGCAGGGGATTTTTGGTTCTTAATTTTTCCCTTCACGCTCCCCTCCCTTCCCTTTTTCCTAACCAAAGGGGAACCCAGAGCTGGGGAACTGCCGAAGCGCCTTCGCTCCACTCACTCGGGAGTGTTGATCCAGATGATGTCGAGGTGGCAGAAGTAGACGCACTCCTCGTCCAGAAGCGAGGAGCAGGAGCAGCGCCGGGCGCGGCGGTGCGCGGCGGCGGCGGGGGGCGGCGCGGCGTCCACCTCGGCTCCGGGGGCTGCGGGAGAGAGCGGCAGAGCTCAGCACCCACGGCACGGCTAGGCAAACGCGCATCCCCTTCCGCAGCATCCCTCGGGCATCCCTCCCCGGAGCCGGGCACAGAGCCCGGCTGCGGCCCCGCAACACCCCCCCGCGAGCGGCAGCGGACCGGCACCTACCTGCCGGCAGCAGCCCCGGGCAGAGCACGAAGAGCAGCGAGACGATCATCTGGGAATAATCCATAGCAGGCGGCGGAGGGCGGACGGAAAAACTGGTGTGTGGAAAGGGGGGGAAAATTAATAAAAGTCGAGGGAAAAGCGCGGAAAGTGTCTCCCGGCGTGAGGACCGAGCGCCGTGGCGGGTGCCCTGCGTGGTGCGGCTCGGTGCGCCCCGGCGCGTCTGGCTGGCGCGGCGGTCCCCGGCGCCCTTTTATAGCGAACCCCCATGGAGCTGGTAAACAGCCCCGGCGCTATTTTATCCCGAGACAATGTTATTCTGCTATTAGTCACCGCGCGGCAACGTGCGGGCCGAGATAAGGCCGGGGCTGGAAAGGAAATCGCCTGCGAACTTCAAGAGCGGCGGCGGCGGCGGGCGGGGGGAGCCGCGGGCGCCCGGGGGGCGGGAGGCGAGCGCCGGGGACCGCCAGGGGGCGCCCCGCCCGCGCATCGCACCTGAGGGCGGCTCTGGGATCTGGGATCCCGGGCGCCGGGATTCGGGGCTGCAGTACTTCAGGGATTTAGGGCTTCAAGGGTCCAGGGATTCGGGAGTTCAGGGCTTCAGTGATTCAGTGACACAGGGCTTTAGGGCTTCAGTGATTCGGGGCTTCAGGGCTCAGCACTCTCGGCTTGGCCCGATGCTCACTGCTGCCTTGGGGGAGAACTCGGTCGTGCGACACGGGAGGTCACTTTGGCGGGGATGAAGGATGTCTGACTGCGTGGGGACCCTGCCCTGCTGGGTGGGCTCGGAGGTCTCAAGTGGTTTGGGATTGGCAGCAGCGGTGGGACATTGGGGTATAATCCCCCTTTTCTGGTGTGGTAAGGCAAGGTGCCGTGCCACAGAGCGTATTTTAGGTGTGAGCAGGTGTGTAAAGGGAAGGAGGGAAGGCCGATGCCTCTCCTTTGCCTTTGTATCTCACCGCAAGGTCTCTTTTCTGGTGAGTTTGTTTTTGCTGCCTTGTGTCAAGGTGCAGTAGCTGCCAGTGTGGAAGCTGGACACTTGAGGAATGGCAGTGCCATCACAGATGTATACATGCATGGAATCCACTGAGCTCCTAACGGAGTAAACCAGCCCCTGAATATAAACTTAAGTGAACTCAAATGCCTGTGATCCGCTGTGGAGCCGTCGTGCCGCAAAACGTGCCAATTTCACCTATGATAAATAGATAAGGCTCTCTTGGTATTTGTGGAATTTCCGTGCACTGTGCTGTAATAATAGAATGACCTTGAATATCACAAAGACTGAGGCTGTTAAGCGCAAGTTGCATTGTGATCTGTCAGGTGAATGGCCATTTTTTTAAAGTATGAAATTATACTGTGCCACTGTATCATAGCGGACAGACTGTCTGCAGCCGTGCTGAGTCAGAATAAAGGTCCATTTAGCTGGTATCCTTTCTCCCACAATGGCTGTTAGCTGGTGGTATGAGAAGGAGTACAAGAAAGGAATGCAAGTAGAGACTAATCCTTTCCTCGGTGTAACTTCCCTGCTTCTAACAGGATGAAGTGTAGGGGCTTTCCGAGCAATAATGAACATTTAGACCATTATGCTGAACAAACACTAGTGGCCTTAGATGGTCATATCTCTTTATCAAAGGTTCTCTAAAAACTGCCCTATAAAAGCTCTGCGAGTGGAGAAAGCTAGGCTATACAATTTTTTTTTTCCACACCTTTCCAGCGTGGGAGTCTGTTTTTCAGAGCAGGGATTGTATTATCTTGTGTATTGTGTCTCCTTGTGAATGTAGGGCAGGACTTACCGGAATGCCAATGTATCCGTACCTGTGTGTATGAATTGCTGCAGTCATGATAAGAATCTGCCAGCAGAGGTCACACAGCTACATACAAAAAGTAATCACAGCCCTCTGAAGTAATAAACTCTATTAGTGTCCAAAAGTTGGGAAAGAAAGTAAATGATTTTTTTTTGGGGGGGGGGGTGTTTAAAAAAACCCAAACAAAACCAACAACCAACAAAAAACCCAGAACTAAAACAAGCAAATGAACAAAAAGAAAAGAAAAAACACAAAGCATTTTTGAGGGTTGAAAGATAGTTATCATTCTGTATTGAGTACAAGTATGCATAGCCTTTCCAGGCCTGTCACTTGAAGGTTGTCTTTCATGCCAGCACTTACTTACATTTTTTTTTCCTGAGATTCCTTTTTCCGAGATGTGCACTTGAAGCCAAAATGACTCAGTGTAAGATATTTTCAGCTTTGTCAAAATGCCTTGTTAGAAAGTATTTTGTCAGCTGACAAAAACGACATACATGTTTCCTGTAACTAACAGAGCACAAACACATTGCAGGCACCTCTGAAGGTGCTATTCTTTTCTACATTTTTTTTTAAGCAAAAACATCTACAGTAATTTTTCATAAGAATTCACAAATATTATTGTTGTCAGAGATCCATTTCCTCTGATTCAGCGATTTCTGATAGCTCCACTTTCAGATCTTGAGACTAACCAGAATCAAGCTATTCCTGTTGCTTGTTTGTGTAATGCAAAAACAAATTTATGTTCAGTTACCAGTGGCCCAGATGGGTCATTTCAGGCTGCCAGGATTTCAAGGCAAGGAGGTGGGTTTCCCTGCGAAGAGGTAACCCTGACCCTTTCTTGGACACTGGGAGGTACCGGGAGGCAAATTTGTGCCATGAAGAAATACCCTTTGAGAGTTTTGACAAAGAAAGAAGATTTGCTCGCTTTAAAGCTGTTTAAAGGAGGAGTCTGTAACAGTAGGGGTCCCAGTAGGGGTCTTATAAAATATACATAACAAGACTAAATTTAGTCCAGCATTCAGGGTTTGCAGGATGGAAATATGAAGTCAGGTACCCAACCAATCATCCCAGTGCATGCCATGCCAGCTCGCCCCAAGGGCTGGGAAGTTTGCACATATTTGCACTGCTACCCCTGTGGGTAAGGGTGGAAGCAGGAGCTGAAGCTGACTACTCCCACAGCAGGCTTTGTCCCTTTCTAGCTGGAGCACCTTGGCCAGCCACAGCTGAGACATTGTGTTACGCAGTGAAAACTTAGCTGGCCAGGCAGGCTGTGGTTGTAACGTTCCAGCTGGAAAAGGCCATGGCACTGAGTTTTCTAAAGGACATTTTGTTTAGTGTCAGAAATGTGAAATGCCTGCTTATCAGCAAAACAATAAAAGGAGATTGTAAAACTGTGCCTTTCTGTCTAGGGAGCAAGGGGAGCAACGTGCTGTTTTCTGTAGATTTGAAACACAATTCTCAATTAAGTAAAAGTTGCATAACTTGTCCCTTCACTTGCTGCCCTTCTTGCACCTTATTTTCCTCTTAAGGGCTGTCCAGTCCCCCTGTGCCCCTTACTACACAAGAAACAAATTTTTTATGTAACATGCAAGTTAAAGAGCTAACTAGGACATCCAGTGGGACCTGGGCAGGCTTGAGAGGTGAGCCCATGTGAACCTCATGAAGTTCAACAGGGCCAAGTGCAAGATTCTGCACCTGGGTCAGGGCAATCTCAATCCCAAATACAAGATGAAGGATGAAAGGATTGAGAGCAGACCTGAGGAGAAGGACTTGCAGGTGTTGGCTGACAAGAAGCTTGACATGAGCTCGCAATGCGCGCTTCCAGCCCAGAAAGCCAGTTGTATCCTAGACTGCATCAAAAGCAGTGTGGCTGAGGGAGGTGATTTTGCCCCTCTGCTCTGCTCTGGTGAGACTTCACCTGGAGTACTGCATCCAGTTCTGGGAACCCCAACATAAGAAGGACATGGACCTGTTGGAGCAAGTACAGAGGAGGCCACAAAGGTGCTCAGAAAGCTGGAGCAACTCTCCTATGAAGACAGGCTGAGAGAGTTGCTTTTGTTTTTGCTAGAAAAGCAAAAGCTCCAAGGAGACCTTATAGCAGCCTTCCAGTACCTAAAGGGGGCCTGCAAGAGAGATGGAGGACTTTTTACAAGGGCATGTAGTGATAATACAAGGGGGAATGTTTTTAATCTAAAAGAGGGTGGGTGTAGAACAGGAAGAAATTCTTTACTGTGGGGATAGTGAGGAACTGGAACAGGTTGTCCAGAGAAGCTGTGGATGTCTCATCCACAAGGCCAGGTTGGATGGAGCTTTGAGCAACCTTCTAGTCGAAGTTGTCCCTGCCCATGGCAGGGGTGTTGGAATGGAATGATCTTACAGGTCTCTTCCAACACAAAGCATTCTAGGATTCCATGATAACTTAGGCTTCTTGGAAATCACCTTATTCTGATCTGTCACTATCCAGCCTAAAATAGATTTAAGTCTCCTTAAAAATATGAGAGTCTTTGGGCAGAAGCCTAGTTTCTTGTATAGCAACTTTCTTCATCTCTCCCCATCTCCAGTTAGTGACGTTTGGCAAAGGACATAGGTACCTGTCTCACAATACACTTGCGGACCTCTTAAAGTGCTGAGGAGAGGAGTAAGGTCAGCCACTAATCCCAGAACCTCAGCCACACCTCTTTGTTAAATGGTGCCCAACTAGGCGAACTACCATCAGACCTTTGTGACGCAGTTATCATCACCTTATATAAGAAGAAAGGAGATAAATCAGACTGCTCAAATTACCGAGGCATTACTCCGATCTCCATTGCTGGTAAAATCCTTGCAAGAATACTTTTGAACAGACCCGCTATAGCAGAAGAACTTCTACCTGAAAACCAGTGTGGTTTCAGAGCCAACAGGAGTACCACAGACATAGTATTTGTTCTCAGACAACTGCAAGAGAAGTGTAGGGAACAGAACAAAGGTCTCTGTGTAACCTTTGTTGATCTCACCAAAGCTTTTGATACTATGAGCAGGAAAGGTCTATGGCAGATTTTGGAATGTTTAGGATGTCCCCTCAAGTTCCTTAAAATGATCATCTCACTTCATGAGGATCAGCATGGCCAAGTCAGATATGACAATGTACTTTCTGAGCCCTTTCAAATAACCAATGGTGTGAAACAAGGCTGCGTTCTTGCACCAAGCCTATTCACAGTCTTTTTCAGCATGATGCTCCAAAGGCTCACGGCAGATCTTGATGAAGAAAATGGTATCTATATCCGATATCGTACCGATGGAAGCCTATTCAACCTAAGGCGACTGAAGGCCCACACTAAGACCTTAAATTATCTTGTCCATGAGCTGCTTTACGTTGACGACGACGCCCTCATCGCCCACGCAGAAGTAACCCTGCAGCGTTTAACATCCTGCTTTGCTGAGGCTGCTGAACTTTTTGGGCTGGAAGTCAGCTTAAAGAAGACAGAAGTTTTCTATCAACCTGCACCTCAGGAAGTCTTATATCATCCCCATATCACCATTGGCCAATCAGAGCTCAAATCAGTCCAGCAGTTTAATTACCTGGGAAACATCATCTCCTCGGACGGTAAGATTGACGGAGAGATAGACAACAGGTTAGCAAAGGCATATAGAGCTTTCAGAAAACTCCATAAAAGAGTTTAGCGAAATAAACACCTAAAGAAAAGTACAAAGATCAGTGTTTACAGAGCCATCGTACTGTCTACTCTTTTATATGGGTCCAAATCATGGGTCATTTACAGCCACCATCTGCAACTCCTAGAACACTTCCATCAACGCTGTCTCCGTACAATCCTAAATATCCACTGGTCTGATTATGTGACTAACACGTCTGTTCTAGGACAAGCAGCAGTCACAAGTATTGAGGCCATGCTACTGAGAACACAGCTGCGTTGGGCAGGACACGTCTCAAGGATGAAGGACCACTGCCTCCCTAAGATTGTGCTTTATGGTGAACTTGCTACTGGCTGCTGCAAGAGAGGAGCCCCGAAGAGGAGATACAGGGACTCCCTGAAACATCATCTCAGCTTTGGCCTTCATCATTGGTCTACTCTGGCCTCCAATCGGGAGGTCTGGAGACACACCATCTATAACGCTGCTGCTTCTCTTGAGAACGTGCGCAGGATCACTCTTGAGGAGAAAAGACAACATAGGAAGAATCATGTCTTGTTGATACCACCTAAGGAGTCTTTCTGCTGTGTCTTTTGCAACCGTACTTGTCTATCTCACATTGGCCTTTTTAGCCACCAGCGTGCTTGTAGCAAGTGTGGGTAGAGTCCTTCCCAAATCTTCGTTAGCAAAGCCTAGCCATGAGATCCTCTCCTCATCCCAATACCATCAGCAATTATTTTCTTTTCAAAATTCACTCCACATACAAAATCCTATTTAAAATAGGGAGAAAAGTGGCAGCTACATGATGTTTGGAGCAGAGGAGCCATCAGCAGATGAGAAAAGAAAGCTCTTCCAGATCATGCATGTCCTGGCACCAGGTAGCAGTGACTAGGTACCATTAAAATACAGAAATCAAACTGAGCTTAGAGCTGAAACAGAGGAGAAAACCAAAAGTATTGAAAAAAGTTCATAGTTTCTCCCAGGACTAAAATTGTTATTGCCAGAAACACAAGAAAGATTGTTTGCAGAGATTGAGGTTTCAGAGGTGCTCTTGTGAACCCTTCCTCCTACTTATACTTTCCACAACAAAGAACTGGAAAGCAGAATCAGCTTTTAAATGAGGGGAAATATCAAGTGGGAAAAGGAAAAGGCTTAAGTAGTCTGGGAATAAAGAATTCATGTAACTTTTAGGTAAGAGTTAAACAGGAACTTCTCCCCTACTTCTACCGTCCCTTTCTACCTTGATGACATGAGAGAGTGTGTCCACTTCCCACTGAAGTGAGCCACAGGGATGCTGGAGGTGCTTGGCTGTTCCTTGTCCAGCAAGCTGTAGCAGCTCCTCCTGCTTCCATCTTTTACTCTGTTTGCTCTTGTGGAGGAGCAGAAAGAAGAATATCAGGAGTAGGGCAAAAATTTACACTCTGTAGGTGGAACACGGGGCAGGAGACCTGAGCTCTCTCTCCCAGGCCTTGTGAGGTGACAGAAGTGACCAATAATGCCGAGGGAGTGCCTGGTGTGGTACCAGGATGGCTCAGGTGGGTGGTCATTTCTGCTGTGGTAGCTCAGGATTCTGCACACAGGAGCCCTGAAGGAATTCAATCCCTAGCCCTTCGGCATTAAAAACAATTTGTGCTGGGGTGCTTTAAGAGGATTTAATTTTTTAATTGACCCAATTCTCATGTCACTGACAACATTAATAGAAGTTATATGACAAAGGCCTTACTCCTCGCCCAGAAAACCTTGAATTCTGGAGAAGGAGCTCTCTGTCTTATCCTTGTGCTCTTGCAGACACATCCACCTTCAGCCATGTCAGTCAGAAAATGCTGGGCTGGACAGTCTGATCCCATGGCACTGTGATATATTCTCATAGCCATGCTTGGACTTTTAAGTTTGTTTTAGGAAAAAAAAAAAAAGTATTTCTGCTTGGTCTTCAGCTCCATTCCTCAAGTCAAGTTCAAAATACAAACAGCATGAACTAAGTCTTCTAGAAGTGTGAAAAGATGGTAAAATATTACATGTATCAATAATCAGCCTCTTAAGAATGGGTTATGCAAGTAAGAGTTCAACTATATAAAGACTATCATCAGCAAATACAAGAGACTGGTGAAAAGCCAGCAACAGAAGGCTTTAGCAAAGAAAAGCAAAATACAAAACAAAAGGCATCACTTGTAGAAAGCCAGATCTGGTTCCGTATACAAGCTCTTCAATGAATACAGCAGCATATGACTGAACACTTATTTGCAAATAACAGTTAGTGGAAAATGTGCTTTATCAGGTTTGTTTACTTACTTCTTGGCAAGTCTGGCTTGCATGGAAGTCAAGCCCAATGCTTCCAATCAGAAAATCTTCTAAAGCAAATTGCTAAGAATAGTACACAGTGCTCCAACTGATTTCTTGCTTCTATCAAAAATGCATTTCAGAGTTTCATGTTCTTTAAAAAATGTCACTTTCCCATGGTCTTGGCAAAGAATCAGTGATGCCATCCCAATGTCCAGAGCTGTGAATTGAAGGGAGGAGGACAGTTCTCATCCTGTCTGACAGCAGATACTCTACTACGCTTTCTAAATTAGAGGAATATCTTGACTCACCTGGTGTCTGAATTGCCCTCTTGAGTATGGAAAGGGGCCTAAGGTGCTGACAGTCCTAAATTTAGGCACCATCCTCTTCTTGACATCTGGAGTTAGCTGGTGATGAATCCAAGTTGGTAACTTGCCCATGGGACCATGAGAAATTGCTGTGTGGGTGCAGAAAGGAGCTGAGTTCCTCAAACCCACGTCCGATATCCTTCCCCCTATACTGTCAGCCCTCCCAGCACACAGAGGTTTGCTTATCAAAACTGACTTTTTTTGCTGTTTTGATTTGTCCATCTCTTGGAATTTATGTTGCTTTTCTCAGAAAAAGTACTTGGGAGATCTTCATGCAACTTGCTCAGAGACACTTCTTTGAGTTAATGAATTTAATTGACTTTTCGTGCCTAGTTTTTCCACCTGTCATGTGGCCTGCTCCACCTTTGTATGAGTCTCCAAAGACTCAAATCAGTAGATTTCTGAGAGCTAGCGGCTCTACCCTTTCCTGAGTGCATAGAAGCTTTGATGAAATGAAGGTAATTAGAAAAATGCATTGTTCCAAAAATGGTGTTTGTTGAACTTTCTTTATAGCACAGCCCTTTGGCTACCAACACGTAGCCCCGCTGTGACTGTTTTGCCACCTCCTTTTTAGGCCTGGAGTAAGATAAGTGGGCTTGCTGCTTCCAATCTTTTCTTTGTGAGAGAAATGGGTATGTGCTAGGAAACACCATGGATTTAGATGCCGCCTGAGCCATTGGGGTATGGGTTTATTATTCTTTGGTTACTTGTTCCAGGTACTTGCTTTGCTCCCAGATCCCCTAGCACTATGCTTCTGTGCATGACTGCCTGGAAAATGGACAGGAAAGTAGCCTCATTCCAAACCAATGCTTCTAGCATCAAAGGTATACTCACTGTGCATTTAGGCATATGCTTGTGGGGTTTTTTTTGTCCAGAACATACTTTGACTGTAAAAGAAGTGCTGATCATCTCTCTTCAACTGCAGTTCCTAGTCTTTATCTGTCCTTGTTTCTCCCAGGAGAAGGCAGCATTGTGAGGAAACACTGCATTAAACGTGATCCAGCTGTTTTTGGCACACAGTCTCAGCTTGAACAAGTTACACCAAAAGCTGACAGAGGAAAGAAGCTGTAGATTAATTGCAATTATCAAAAAAGAAGTTGAATTCAGAAATTCTCCTTCTTATTTATAAAGGAACAATAAGAGGGATACCCTTTTCTTTTTCAAGAGACATATATACATTAAAATATCTACTCTGTGTCAGAGGCAAAATATGGACCACACAGATCCAGGGGTTGTTATGGCAATTGCTCACCAGTGACACTGACAAGAAGGAGATTTTGTGACACGTTAAGGGTAAGAAAACAGGAATAGCAGCCTGAGGACAGCTGATGCCCCAGCACTGAGCTAAGATTACCTTACACCCCCCCTCCCCACACTCAGCTGCAAGAACTAGCCTGTTCTGAAGTGTGCATGCCACCTGCAGCATCAGCACTGCTCCAGCACACCACAAACTGCCTGGGAAATGTGAGACACCACTGGAAGGGAAAGGTCTATATATGACTCCAGGTTCCCATGAGCAGCTAAAAATCGAGATGCCTGACAGGGCTGTGCGTCAATATTTGCCATATGACATACATGACAAATAGCATATAGGAATAAGGCCAGCATTTCTGGCTGCTTTTACTAAGCATCCTTGAGGCATGTCTCTATAACGAATTTTTCACCATCATTTCCATTTTGACTGCTTGTCAGAGCCTGAATTAGTGCCCCTGGGAACTCCTCTGCAGTCTTGGTGCCTGCAGCCAGACCTTTCTGTTTCTGCTTTTTTGAGCAGGTTTACTTGCTACACCAAAAAAGGGCAATGCAATTTCCTCAGTTTCCTATAAGTGTTCAGCATTATAGTTGTATTCAGCTGAAGTGCTGGAAGCCTCGGTGGGAAAGGTATCCCAGAGCAAATGACAGGTTGTGCTTTGGCATGGATGATGAAGACTTTTCCACTCTTTCTACCAGTACTGTATATGTGGAAACCCATTCATCATCCTTTGACTAAATTAATGTTCAGATTAGTTAACTGACTTGTAGTTATCCTGTTACCACTGGCATAACTGTATGTGAACCTTGCTTCATAATGACAATTTTTTCCCAACATTTATAATTTCTTCACAGTTTTTAACAGTGTCTTCTTTTTATTTAAAGACAAACATATTCCACCTTTCCTAACAGGATTATTCTGTAAGACTGTAGCATTGGTTTCAATTTCAACAGATACAAACAGGAACGACCAGATTTTTACACTGGGTCTAGGATGAGTCTTTTGAAAATAGAAACTGCATATATCACACAGGTTAGGTCAAACCATCAACTGACAGAATAGTCTAGCTTTCTTCAAATTTTTGCAGATATATTTCCTTTTTCAAGTGGAAAGACTCTTTCTGAAAAGCTAAGCTGGCTTCACACCATTGGAAACCAAGCAAAAGTGGTTTCATTTTAGTTTATGAAGACAGAATAGTAAGGAGGATCCAAACCTGGCCACATCCAGTTGGCAGCCAGTCACTAGTGGCGTCCCTCAGGCCTCAGAGTTGGGCCTAGTCCTGTTTAATATCTGGATATTAATCATCTGGATGAGGGGATTGAGTGTACCATTAGAAAATTTGCAGATGACACCAAGTTGGGGGGTACTGTCAATCTTCTGGAGGGTGGGAGGTCTCTGCAGAGTGACCTGGACAGTCTGGATAGATGGGCTGAATCCAATGGTATGAGGTTCAACAAGGCCAAGTGTCAGGTCCTGCACTTTGGCCACAACAACCCCCTGCGGCACTACAGGCTGGGCACAGAGTGGCTGGAGAGCAGCCAGGCAGAAAGGGACCTGGGAGTTTGGATTGACAGCAAGCTGAACATGAGCCAGCAGTGTGCCTGGGTGGCCAAGAAGGCCAAGGGTATCCTGGCCTGTCTCAGGAACAGTGTGGCCAACAGGTCCAGGGAAGTGATTCTTCCTTCCCCTGTACTCAGCGCTGGTGAGGCCACACCTTGAATGCTGTGTCCAGTTTTGGGCCCCTCACTTCAAGAAAGACATTGAGGTGCTGGAGCAGGTCCAGAGAAGAGCAACGGAGCTGGTGAAGGGTCTGGAGCAGAAGTCCTATGAGAAGCAGCTGACGAAGCTGGGGGTGTTTAGCCTGGAGAAGAGAGGCTTGGAAGAGACCTCATCACTCTCTACAATTCCCTGAAAAGAGGTTGTAGCCAGGTGGGGGTCGGTCTCTTCTCCCAGACAATCAGCAGTAGGACAAGAGGGAACAATCTTAAGCTGCACCAAGGGAAGTTTAGGTTGGACATTAGGAAGGAATTCTTTACTGAAAGAGCACTAGAATGGGTTACCCAGGGAGGTGGCGGAGTAACCATCCCTGGAGATAGTTGAGACTGGATATGATGCTTCCTGACATAGTCTTAGTTGACAGGTGGTGTTAGGTCAAAGGTTGGACTCCATGATCTCAAAGGTCTTTTTCAATCTAGTTGATTCTGTGATTCTGATTGAAACAAGTTCAGTACTGGGTTTTCAGCACATTTCAGCAGTGAGTTATACACCTAGTTTTGTTACTAGATTTTAAAATGGCTTTTAAATCACACTTTTCTCTAGGACACAGAAATACAGTTAAGAGAAATTCCAGGTCAAACTTAAGGAAGAGCAAAGGCCTCCTTTCTCAAGAATTTTGATCCTGCTGCCAAGTTTTTTAACTTTTCTTCAGCTACTGGTTACCAGAACTGTATCTTTTCCCAGAAGAAGTGGAACTGGCAGTAAATTTGAAATTGTTTTGTTTTGCATAACAGAAAACAGAAATAAAATGCTTTGCTTCCTTTGATGATTCAAAAAGTTTCACTCATGGAATGGGACCATGACACAGCTCAAAGCTTTCTCTGTTTCTTTACAGCTTGCTTGCTTCTCTGGCAAAGTGAAAGTCAAAAGCAACAAGGCAAAGTGACCCTCTCAAAACCCACTTTTGTCACATGAAAATGATTTAGGATCAGGCAAACCGGAAGTTCCCACTTCCTTTTTCCAGAGAAATTACACCATGTCAATTACCAGATGTCTGTTTCATTTTCATCCACTTACCCTTGTTATAAGAATAGGAAGAAGCAGGGCACCTAAGGCTATCTGCCTTTTGCTGCCATTATTGTTCACAGTTTTTCCCCTCTTTCATTTAATATAAATATCAGTGTGACACTTGAATGAAATAGCATCCTGTTTTCCTTGCAGTTTGCTTGGGATTGTGTAAGATATTCCTTACAATGAGAAGGTGGGATTTCCAATGCTGGTAGAAAAGAGAGAGTTCTACTGAAAACAATCATCTTTGAGTGTCTGGAAATACCTCACCTTTTAACATATAAGGGAAGCTTGTAAGAAAGATGGAGAGAGGTTTTTTAAAAAGGCCTGTAGTGACGGGACAAAGGGGAACAGTTAAAAACTGGAAGGGAAGATTTAGATTGGACATAAGGAAGAAATGTTTTATGATGAAAGTGGTGAGGTATTGGAACAGGTTGCCTGGAAAAATGGTGGATTCCCCACCCCTGGAAGTGTTCAAGGCCAGGTTGGCTGGGGCTTTGAACAGCCTGGTCTAGTGGAAGATGTCCCTACCCATGGCAGTTGGAGTGGAACTGGATGATTTTAAAGGTGCCTTCCAACCCAAACCACCTGTGTTTCTTTATTTTTCTGTCTTCAGCTAAGACCTTGCTTGCTGCACTCTACCACCATTGGCATGTGTGCTGTACAGAACATAAATGGGTAGAACTGCAGTTAGGGTAAATGGGCTGGCTTCTTGGACCTTCCAAATTGCACTGTGCTGTGGGAAGTTCTGGGAAATCACCAAGTGGGGTCCTCATTTTCCATCTCCAAAGCTGCTGCTGGGAGGGCAGAGAATGTGGTCCTGGGGCTGGCCACAGTGTGAGACCTCCTCAAAAGAGACCAGTTTGCAGGGCCCATGGAGCTGGAGCTCTGTCTCCCCATTCTCCTCCTGCAAAACAGTTACAGTAGGTAAACTGCTGCTTTGAGATAGGGACCCTGCCATACATTTCCTTGTAACAAAGTACATTGTAGCAAAAGAAGGGGCTGATTAGTGCATACAATATAAACTGCTGTGACAAAGACTTTTTTATTTATTTTATTTTGCATTTCTTTGGTCTTATCAGCAAGGGCATGGTTTTCTCAAAGGTTATTTGACAGCCCAGAGTCTTAAAGCAGACACATTGACCCACTGCATGAGAAATACAGCTGAGCAATGAAGGAACTACAAAGTGCTGCATCCTCTATGCAATGTAGCATTGATGTTTAACTTAATCCCAGAGCATCACAAACCATAAAAGAGGTATGAAAGACGAGAATCTCAGAAGATCAAGCCCTAAAATAGGCACTTATACGCATTGATGGGGGGCGATTCAAGAGACAGTTCCAACAGAGATCCATGTAGCTGCTGAAATAGCAAGGTCTGCGCTGCTGTGCTCCTTTGAACAGGTAACCTGTGCTCAGCAGTTTTAAGTGCATGACCAGCTCCACTGGCTTTGAGAATATCTTTAAGCACACGCTCGAGTGTTCGTAGAATGAGGGTTGGATGTGTGTCTTTTTTGGAGTGCCAATACATGGCAGAGTCCATGTGACAGAAGGATTTAAAACTCCTCTGGAAGTATTGCATTCTTGTGGATACCAAGAAAGGAAAGTTCATGGGCTGACAGGTGCATACTGTCACCCTGCTGTGGTCACTTACCTCTTGTGGAGTGTGTCCCTGTCATATAAAATCCAAAGCTTGGGAGTTTCACTGAGCAGAGAAAATTTTTTTTTTTTTTTTTTTTTTTTATTTTTTTTTTTAAGGAGGCTTGATCTTAGGGTAAAAGGCTTCAGGAAAATTTTTTTCTCCCCATTCAGGTCTGTCAGAGGTGTGCTTCTCTCACCACAAGGATTTAGTGATGTTTTGCACGTGTCTGGGGATGTTAGAAATATTAGACAGGACACCATTCTGGATCTTAAAAGTGGCCACAGATATTTCTTCGAAAGCTTCTCTCTAGTCAGGGAGACCAACTGTAGGAAAATAGCAACTTGGAGACACAAATATATCCAGAGCTAGTCTTCAATTGTGATACAGTTACTGCTATGGAGAGCTACTTCATTACAATAACTAACTTCACTGATGCAATAAACTTCATGCCACATACCCTGTGGCATAAAACAAACAAACCCAACTCTGCCTTCATAGACCTAGCAATTATTTTTTGAGTTCCTACTTGAGAGAAGCCAGCAACAGATTTATAGTGGAAAAAGAAGTTGCAATAAGAAGAAGGACAACCTGGAAGGAAGAAAATAAGAAGGGGGTGGAAAGTTAAGGTATATGGATCTGTTTTCTGAAGGCACTAGTTCACCAGTTTCTGGAAAGCTGATCTGAATGCAAGGAGAGGAGCCCAGATGGTTTAGAGCACGGAATCGATAATTCAACTTAGCATCGAGGTCCAAAAGGAAGTGGCCTCAGAAAAGAGGAATAGCTTTTTCCCTCAGTAGTGCTATAATCCTGGTCTGTTCTGCCTGGAGAGGTCGCTCAGCTATTCAAGACTACAAAGCCGTGATGTTGTGGGTGACCACAACAACCAATTACTGAAATCTGCTTTTGTTTAATAGCTAAAAATTGAGGCTGGGACTTTCACAAAAAAAGTGCCCAAATCAAGTAACTGGTAAACTGAGCACATCTTGCCTGGATTATGGAGTTATCCCAATTAAAGTGTCCCATGGGGCTCTTTTCTGTGGGCTGAATTTCCCCTCCCAAACCATCTGACTCACAGCTTGCTCTCTCGGGGGGGCTTTCAGGTTTGCATTTATGGTTCAAACTAATCAACTTGTTTTGATAAAATAAGGAAAATGGGAACTCTGAGGCTTTTATTTTTAGTGACAGGCGCCGTACTACATTGTTATTGTGGTGAAAAAAAGCCGTAGCCTGGCCGTGCTTTACCTCCGGGCTTACTACAGCCCGCGTGCCTCTAGGTGGTGCCTCGATCTACAGTTTGGTGCCAGGAGCCGAGGAGCAGCAGCCTCGGGCTGGGCGATGCCAGCAGGCACATCACACACACAGTGCCCTTCCCGGCGCGGCAGAGGCAGCAAAGCAGGCCACTTTCTCACAAGCATTAGGCAAAGGAGGCACAGCTGGAACTAGGAGGATCCTTCTCCCGCAGAGACAGACATGTCTGCGGTTCATCCCCACATTGCAGACTTACTCAGAGCTGACTGAGACACCTTCACTTAAAGCCACATCCCAAAGAAAACCATCAGTTCTTTTGCTTTGAAGGAGCTGAAAAGCCCTGTTGTCTAGAGAATTGCTGTCTGTAAGGAGATGTAACCAAGTTTATACTTTTCAGAGTGAGGTGTTAGAAGAGAAAAATGAAGTGGGTAAGCTTGTGGGTCATCAGCAGGAGCAGGTGCCTATTTCTTTTATGCTCTGCAGCCTATTTTGCTAACCTGAACTGTGTGAAAAGTCTAGAGTGTGTGGCAGGAACAACTCTTGGAAACACCTGTGGAGCAAAGGATGCAATAGATGGTATAAAGCTGTCTCCTATCCTTGACTGTGAGGAAGGGATTGGAATTCAAAAGCTACACTGAGTTTGTTGGTGTGGAATAAGCGGTTTTTGGTATTTCTCTTTACATCTGGAAGGTGACAGACATCCACCAGGGATGTTCACAGCCTTGGGATGATCACAGCACAACTCTTCATCATGTTTCCTCCTTTTCCACTGTACAGCTAGGAAGCAGAACACACACTTCGCTTTGAAGCAAACTATTTGGCACACATAGCCATGCCAAGTCCAAATCAGCCCTGACACTGCTGAGAGACCCCAACTCCCACTGCTGAGAGACCCCAACTCCCACCTACTCATGGTGTGTTCATTTATGTCCCACTCATGCTAGAGTAACACAGCTCCCTGACTCCTACTTGGAAAGATGGGAGCTGTCTTGGAAGGCTAGCTATTTTCTTTTCTGGTATACCCTGCTTTTGAGATGAGTGACAGTGCCTGTATTTACTATAGGGAGGAAGAATTCACCCTCGGGCTTCCTGCTTGCCCCTACAGGTTCCCATGTACCTGCATTTCAGCAGAGAGCAAACCTGGGACAAAGGATGAGGTGGTGTCACAGCTGGATGGACATCTGAGAAGGGTCATCACACAAGTTCATCTAGATGCAGGACATGCCTAGCAGGAGGAGGGTGAACATCTTTGACATGCTCTCCTGAGGAGGCTGAAGGATTAGCCCCTGGATTTGTTTTTCAGATGATCCCATGCTAACAGCTTTGGGTGGATTTGGGCTGACTTCTCCACACTGAGTCCTTTGACCTTTTAATCCTTCTGAAATAACCTATTCCTTCCCTCCCTGACAACTCCCAATGCCAGCAGATTGCCTTTTGTTGTTTTTCTCCTTAGATATGTTTTAGGAGCTTGTCACAGCTTTTCTAGTGGGCTGGGTAATTAGCTGGCAGCTCTGGTTCCTTCCTTCCACTGGGCTGTACCTGGAAAAATTTTTCAGGGCTAAATTCATAAACTGGCTTTTACGATAAATTATAAGGAATATCTCTGACTTCTTTGCCCTTATTTTAACTTCTTCATCCCTCACTGCATCTGGCATGCCCAAAGGGTTACGCAGTTCTAAAAGGGGAAGAAAATAAGCCTGTAGAAAAAAAGAAGATTACGGATTGTAGCTGAAGCCAGATATAGCTGTGGTGTGGATGGGAAAGGGAGAAAGAGAAGAAAGCTGGAGGGATGGCAGCAGAGCTGTTCACGTAACTGAGATGAAATAACTTAAGGTCCCGGAGTGTGGGGGAGATGCAGCCTCTCCTAAAACCACTGCACATACAGTCACTAAAAGCTGTGTGAGGATGTCATTTTAGGCCCCGATTCAGCTTGCATAATTTTGAGGCTTTGAAGGAAGCAATCCAACTAACGGCACATCCATAGGGAGGTTCAGTCATGTTCAGCCAGAGGATGGGTGCATACTGTGTTTTTTCCCAAAGATGGATAACATGCTCTGTCTCCAGTCACGTCCTGCTGTCGCCTGGGCTTCCTCTGCCATCGGTGGGTGAAATAAGAGGATCATAAGTGGCTCTTGCAAAGCATTTCACATGGGTGCAGGAGAAGATAGTCTATAGTTATCCTTTTGGGCTTAGGTCTTTAAGCAGACAGATGGGATATGCTTACTTCTTCAGTTCATCTTCAAACTCTGGTGTAGAAGAAGTGCAGGGACTACTTAGAAAATTGTGGGGTGCCTTGCTTAAATTCATGCAAGGCTTATAGTTATCTGAGGTCCTTGAGACCTTTAGATGTTGCCTTTAAAGTTATGTGTATAACTGAAGTTTTTCTCTCAAGAAAGATGACTTAAGCATATTGGAATTGGAAAAGTCCTTTTCCCTCATCATCCACAACTGCTGTATAAAAAACCCAAATGAGTTCATGGTTAGCTGACTACGAGTGGCAAAATACACAGAGGTGTTTCCTTGTCTCTGGATAAGAAAAGGGTGGCACTGTGGCAGCATTCTAGGGACTCAGCTTTCTCCTGTTGTCTTCTAGGGAAAGTTTGTTGGAGAAGGAATGCACAGAAAGGAAGCTGGGAAGCTGAGGACAACAGCTGCACAGCTCAGTGTGTGATAGCGCAAGAGCCGAATGCAGAGGAGGAGGACGAGGAGGATGGCAATGCCTGATCTAACCCAAAATAGGGACATCCACCCAAGCGATCAAAGAGGAACACAGTTATCTTAGTAGCTCATCCCACACCCCTGCACAAGGTCATCCATGCTGGACTTGAAAAGGCATGGATATTTCCCTACACAGCCCAGCAAGTTTGTTCACTTTACTTCTATAAGTAAAACTCTGCCAGGGTCACAGTTTCTGAACAGTTTACACTCTCACATAGTTGCTTTCTATGTAAGCAAAGGAACTAACTAGGTGTCACACTCCTTTGCATGCCTATGAAGGATGATGGCACGGATCTGTGGGCATTATACTGCAGACCTGCTGTAAGACCAAGGTTTTGGGCTTAATCACATGTGATACATAGGGAAATAAATTCCATCTGAACGTACAATGTAAAGGAAACAACCTTTACACATCCATCGTGCCATCCAATGACATGTTTAATTGAAAAACAAAACAAAGTACAACACGGAAAAATCTTCACAAAAAGGTCCTAAGACAGGTGGTTTTTTGCTTTTTTCAGGCAGTAGGGAAAATAATCTGATTAATTCTTAAGGGATGTCTGTATGCAAAAAACCTTCTACTATCTCTGACCAAATACTGTTAAATTAAGCATGGTAAACATAATCCTGAGCACTGTTTGTGTAAACAAACAAACAAAAAAACAAACTAAGGAACTTTTGGCAGGTCTTTGAAGTCAAAACCCAAGAAGGGCTGAGCTGCCATGGAGGTATTCAGTGGGTTCCTGAAGAGTTTGTGTCAACCAGCAGTTGGAAAACCAAAAAGGTACACAAGATTTTGGGTTAATTCCTCCTCCAAATAGTTGTCTCACCTTACTCACCCTTTTCCAGGGCCTAGGTGCTACACTGCATCCCCTTCAAATCCCTTGTGCCTCCTGAATCCTTTGTTATATACCCTTTAGTTCACTTCAAATCGGTTGCCTGGTCATTGCTTTATAATCCTTAGTTCCTGTCTTGGAGGACCCTTATGTCCCTCCCTCCTAACACGCAAGCAGGAGACCTGTAGACACACCAGTAGACTCCTGTCATCACCCCACAGTCATGCCTGCTGTACTGGGACTGGTTTCCCTTTCTCCTGTGCTGGTGTAAGTCAGAAGTAGCACGGTGAATTCTGCAGGGGCTGTACAGGAAGCACAGAAGAGAATATGCCTGTGTAGTTTCTTAATGGAAATTCTGATGTAACCCTGCAATGTGGCCCTCATTCTAACACAAGAGATTTCCTTATGTTACATCTAAAGCTACTCTGTGCCACTAGTAACAGAGCAATAAACGAGTGCTCTTTTCTTTCCTGTCCAGAGGGAAAAGGAAACAGGGACTTGAATGCTAAATTCAGTTTTCAACTTCATCAAGATATTGTTTCTGGTTTGGATGTTTTCAGAGTTTTGGTTTTAAAAGTGATCAAATTTATAACCCAAATGTCCATGCTCACTCAGAAATTCAATGAATTCAGGGGAAACAACTGGTCTCTGAACAGCTGTTACTTTAGTTTTGAGTGTTTCAGAGGATCTTATTAAAATAATAAATTTCAACAGGAACTGCTACTGCAGAACTTTTATTTTTTTTATTTTTCCTTCAAGAGGAAAGTTTTGCAAGGCCTGCTGGATGTAATGAGCACATCTGGACAGCTTAGAGACTGGAGACTTTTGCAGAAAGAAGAGAAAAATGGCAAAGAAACTCAGGGTTTTCTCAGCTCGGAGTAGGTAGTGGGATTCTGGAGAGAGAACTACAAATTCTGCCATCCCCAGGAGGGCTTTGCTTGGTTCTTTGCTATCCAAAAGGGCACTCCATTTGGCAGCCATCACAGACAGCAAATAGCTGCTGATTGCCACAGTGGGAAGTGCAGGGCCAAGTAAATTCATTCCCGATTCCAGCACTAAATACTTACTCCTTAGCTATGGCTTTTATTTTTGCTCTTGGGGAATCTGCAGAAGGAGGGTTTGTTCCCCCTCTTGCCTAACTAAGAAATATTGCACAACAGACGGGTGCTGGATGTCTTGGAGCAAGTTCAACTCAGTCATGCAGATAGGAAAGCCAGGGGATGCGCATGCAGGTGGACGGGAGCCTGCTGCAGCTATTGCACCTCACAGCTACCACTATGCAACTGCATCCTTTCAGTGCCTCCAGATGCAAGCCAGGGCAACAGCTACTTGCATTTTAGTTTAGACTCACATAGCACACAACTACAACACTCCTATCAGGTTCACAAGCCTCTAGGACCTGACTGATGGTGCACTTGTGAGCCCCCCGGCCTGCTGAAAAGCAGATCTACTCATTCAGGTGAAGGTTCCTGAAAGGGTTGTAGAGTTAAAAAAAGAAATTGCTTTGGTTTAAGCTGCTTCATACATCTTCATGATATAACTGTTTTTCAACAGAGCCACCTCTTAAAAACATAATTAGAGGTCAAACATTAATGGACAATCCGTATCTTCAAATGTAATTAAAAGCACTGATACAAAACTACCTCTGTCCAGAAAGTTCCTGTGCTTGGCTAAACTTTCAGGGGCTGGTCATTACTCTTAGCAATAGAGCTGCTTAAATCATGTTGATTCATAATCCTTAGCAAGAGAAAAATCAATGCTGGAGTGCTTTGCTTGTGTAACAACATATATTAGTGAACCTGGAGTGCCTCTTCAATGAGATAATACCAAGCCGTTAAAGTATGTAGAGAAAGCCTCCTGAATTCATTATGAATCGATTTTTATCCTTTTAATATTCTTGCTTACAAAGGAGTTCCTGTGTAACACACTGGCCTATTTCTCTGGCAGTTCATCTCCTTCAGGCTTGTTCCTTGGTGTTCTCCCAGTACAGGCTGGAGAAGAGAATTATAGCAGGAACAGCCTGTTGATGAGCTCCGCATAAACTGAGTCATATAAACTCAACACTAAGATAGTCACAGTTAGAGAGAAGAAGAAAGCCGAAGGAAATGGCTAGTAGCCCTTGCAATGGTGAAAATAAGAACTTCTTATCAGTCTACCCCTTCCTTCTCCATGGCTTCAGGTGGCCTGGCCTGCGTGAACAGTAGTTGGCTTCTCCCCTGACTGTGGGCATGCTTATTACAGGTCCTCTGTGGTTTTCCAGATAGTTTTCTGGGGATAAAGTGATTTGATAGGATTTGGTGAAACAAATAATTTCCCTTGCTACCTTGCAAGACATAAGGAGTTAAGGAATGAGTGCTGATGAGTCATGGTCTCTCTTCAAAGGGTTAACCACACAATTTGGGCCATAGCAGAATGTGTTAGGTCTCCTCAGTCTGTACTATCTTTAGAAAAGGCTTTTAGCAGGGCACAATTATTTTCTTTTGCCTTATCTCAGCAGATAGACCTGTACCTGTAGGCTGAGCCCATGCTCTACGGCTATGTCCACTCCAGGTAATTTTTCTAGTGTAGATGCATCGTTCGCCAGCAGTATCTCCTTGCAAACTCTGTCTTTCACAATTCCACCAGGAAAAATAAGCAACATGGGCCTAATTTCCTGTTCTGCTTTTCATAGGCCACTGTAACTGTGCTCTGCCTCAGCCCAATTTCCTACTAACCAGGCTTAGGAAACATTCTGCTCCATTTTTTTTGACAAATTGAGTGTGTGCTGAAAATTAGTATCTGATGTACACATGGCTTGCACGTGTACTCTCTGACTATGTGTTAGTTTGCTTATTTATAGATGATTAAATACAAAAACAGATTAAAGCATTTGTGTGCAACAAAATATGTTTTGTATGGGGTGATAAGCATATTTTCATATGTTACTTTAATAGCAGTAAAATATCTAGAGATATGCAAAAACCAAGGTTTCCAGTGGAAAATGTTTCAACAACAGATGATGAATCCTGATAAAGCAGGTTTATGCTTAAAATCATAATTAAAATTATTTTAAGAAAAGCTGCGAATATACTGGCAAAGCCACTATCCTTCCCTGAGACTTCCAGATGTTTTAGTGCCACTTGAACTGCAATAGTGTCTCTTATTTTGATAAATACTTTGTTGTATTTTCTCCTATTCTCCCACTCCCCTCTTTACATCCAGCCATATCCTCGCTTTCCTTGACCTGGGCTATCAGCTTGAAGCTTTGCATTTGCATTTGCACAGAAACACCCCTCACTCCGAGTGGAATTGCTGAGAGTCCTACCAAAGGCTCTGCTTCTTCTCAGATGGAAACTGCTGCAGAGACAGGCATCCATCAATGTGCTGTCATAAGCAATGGTGTTAGATAAAGTTTCCAGCTGGAGAGGGAGGAATGCTTCTTTTCCCATCAGAAAATGCCTACCCACTCCAGGGGCTAAATTATATCTAAGGTCCGCTTCTGCTGATGTTTTCTACCATATCAGTGCTCTCTCAGGATGCAGGCGGAGGAAGCCTGTTGAGGTTTGGGGCTGTTCTACACTCACAGACAATTTTTGGAAAAGAATCCAATTGGAAATTATACATGTGCTCCTCAAAGCATGAGGTTTGATCCAGCATCAGTTCTTTGCACGGGAACTTTCCTTTTCTCACTCAATTTAATGCAGCAGAAGTGATGACAACTTCTGCAAGCAATCTTCCTGGCACATGGGATTTTTTTCTAAATAAGATATAGAGATGCATCTTTTGGGCCTCTGTTTTTTGGAAACTGCTCAGGTACTCCATCCTTAATGAGCAGGCTAGGGATGTTGTCCTCACCTATATCTCGACATAAAGAAAATGTTTGAAACAGCCTTTTTGTTCCCAGCAATCCATAAAGAAACATATTCGCAAATTCATGCCCTTGTCAGATTATTTTTATCATTACAATTGTTCTCCCCATGGAATTCGTTAACATGTTGTTGGCTATTTTCATCCTCCACGTGAAAATGTAGCTATCAGGTATCACAGAGCTTAGTTATTATGAGGGTTTTTGGATGAAAGACTTAAATTGCTTCTGAGAAATATGAATTACATGGCCTAATGTCCCCCCAGAGATTTTAATTTAATACACAAAAGAAGCCTATCACTCCGTATTGAGGTTATTACACAGAAATATTTTTTCTAGCGAACAGAGTAATAGGGACCACTGGAGCTTGTCTCCTCCTCCCCCCTCAAGAAAAGGGATGGGTCAATTTTAGTTGCCTCTGAAGGTTCATAAATTTTGTGAGTGATCATGCCTAAGATGAATTTTGTTGTTGTTTCTATAATGACCAAGGAACTTGTGAGAGCCCCTACTCATGCACAGGCATTGTTTGAGATAGTGGCCTGTCCTCTCACCATTACATGGCACTGCAGTACCCAAACCATGGTGCCAACCCCCTCTCCCTTCACCATGAAACCCCTTTGGAATGCAAAATAACCCTCAGAAAATGTAGTGGATCAGTGAGAAGGAGAGAGTATCCCAAGAGGCTGGCCATGTCCTAGGTGCCTGAAATGGTTCGTGGCCAAGGTAGACTCTGGACAACATTATGGAGCCAATCCTGCCCATCTGCTTTTCCATTGGGACTGCTCTGTAGGAATTTGAACTTTAGGGCTAGGCAGTCTAAGGCAGATTCAGCAAAGTCCCCATATACTCATTTAATTCCAGGATAAACAAACGTGCTGAGGTCACCCCAAGTTATGGCAGCGTGGGAGTCAGAGGGATGTTGGCAGGTCAGGCTGCGGGGTCAGGGAAGATGATCCCACTGCAGTCCCCGGTACAGTCCCATTACAGTCCCATTAACCTCAGCAACTCATGGGTGGTTAAAATTTAAACCCTTGCATAAGTGGTTTGCTGAACTGGTGCCAGAGAGATCAGTGTCTTTTAGGACTGAGCCCATTAATTCTCACTCTCTGAGAAGTAGCGGGGGGAAGAGATGAGCCAGAAAACTAAACAGCTTTGGACTGTTTGATCCAACAAGAAGGGCAAATTCCAAAGTCGAGGAAACCTCACATGCTTTGTAAGGAAAAAAAAAGACAAAGGGAGTTCAGGGTTTCCATGCCACAACCGTGCTCGGGGCTGTGGTAACCATGACTTTGCAAGGATGCAGGATATTTTTGCACAGCGAAAAAAGCCAAGACGTTATTCATCATGCCTATTTGTAGGCACAAATTACATGTATTACTAGTGTGAAATTCAGCCTCTTATTTCTAACTTGAGAAAAACTTCCCTAACACTCATTTTTTTCTTAATCTCCTATTGCAGAACAAAGCACTCAGGAGAACAGGCAGCCAGGAGACACACTCAATCCCTGAATGCCACTAAACTTCTTTAACACATACAGATGATAACAAGTATACTAAAAACAAGAATAAAAATATGACTCAAACAAAAGCAATATACTTCCAAAACAAGGCTCTCAACCACACAGGTTTCTCCCAGTGGGGAGAGGCTGAGAGAACAAACAGGCGACACTTTTTAGTCACGTCACTTAAACGCACTCCTGGAAAGCACTCAGATCTGCTGGTGATGGGGATGACACCATAAGACCCTATGCAGAACATAAACACTGTGCTTCGGTAAAGGCTTTCACAATGGTGTAGATGGAACCATTATTTTCCCCTAGGGTTTTAGGCACTGAATTCTTTCAGAAGCCATTTAATTATTTCATTTTATTCAATCTATATAGGAAAGCATAGTAAAAGGACTGTTCATTTTGACATGGTTCCTCAGGGAAACCTCAAGACAAAATAGCAGTAATTTCTTCCCCATATAACTCACCAAGAAAAATAGCAGTGGAAATAAAGGGGTAATAACAGAAAATGGAGGATTATCTTTTAAAAGCAATTGCTTGATACCAATACACAGCGAATGTATTTAATATCATAAATATAGGTTACTTAGGGAAGATATGAGGACATGTCAGGAGCAAAGAGACTTACAGTTAAAATGAAATTAAGACTTGCAAGTGTAAAAGGAGAGTGGAGGGAGGGGGAAAGAGAATCCCATTAGTGAGGTTCCCATGGTCCTGATGAAGACTTGATAGCTGTATCCCAGCTGTGTGTTTCTTGCTGGCTAGGCTGTCAAAGCACCTGCTAAACTGGTAGCCTTACTGGCTTTCTTTTTCCTTGTAGGAAGACAGTTGAGGTAGAGATCTGTACAGATAAATACACATATGTCTCTGATGTGAACTTGCTTACAGGACAAGTTATAAAGTCCTGCTTCCCTGAACATGTGAGGGCTTTTTTTCCTCTGCTCTAAAACTTGCAAGGTTGCTGACCCCCAAGCCCTTCACCCAATCAGCCCTACCTTTCTTCCCATCCTCTGGCTATGCTCTGATGACACCTGCTTTCTTCCAGGCACAAGGACACAGGCATTTCATGGTTCTACGTACCACCAATGCTCCCCTTCTCACGAGACTGTCCCCGTGCCCTAGCTGAGAGCTCGGTGGTGCTGCTGCCTGGGGAACCTCAGCTGGGGCTTCTGCCAAGCCTGGGAGATGCTACTTTCCACTGGTGAACAGGAAACCCCATCCAGCAGTTATCAGTATCTTTTCTAACGGTAGATCTTTCCTTACACCTCCAGCACAAAGGTATAATCTGTGTTTTTAAACGGATTAAGAGACCACTGTTCCCATGACTGCAAAAAAAGGCTCAACGGTATTTTCTTGTCTGTACTTGTTCTGAGCCTTTTGGGCCCTGGAACTTCAAAGACTCACTCATGTTGCTGAATTTTAGTCTTAGAAGCAATGAGTTACCCCTTTGACTTGATATACACCTGATTTTATGGTTCGCGATTGATGTGGTGACCATTCCCCCAGTGTCTCTAAGGCACTGCTTACAACGTGGCAGTACATAAATCATGGCACATTTCAGGCTTGGACTTTTCTCCCCTAGAAAATATGTTGAAAATACTCAGTCAGGTCCAGCTCTCAGCTGAGGATACTGGTGACACTGAGTGCCTTGAGAGCAGTCATGGCTCAGTGTCCAGCACATATCCCTGAAGGTGATATGTCCTTCCCCCACACCAGGCAACCAGCCAGGCAATGGGATCTTAAACGCAAACTCCATCCCCATAAATTCTTATGCTCATAAATTTTACAGCCATGGGGAGCACTAGGGTTCTCTATGCTATCTTTTGTTTAATATGAGCCAAAGAGACTCATTCAACAAATTCTGTGTCAAACTCAGATATTCTGATTGAGACATGCAGAAAGTTATCCAAATATTGACGAAAGGCTGAAAGGAATGGGGAACATCCCATATTAAACTGTTCTCATTTTGGATATATCCTCATTTGTCTTCTCTCTTTGTAACAACTCACATGTCTCACTTAAGCTTCCAGCTTTAGGTCTTTGCTGCTTCTTTATTTGCCAGCTTGAACAGCCCTTTCCTTCTTCCCACCCTAAAAAAAAAATAATTAAATCACAGAGTTGGAATTACTTAGAGTAAATGCTGATCCCAGAGTTATACTGTACTGGACTACAGGAGCTGTGTTTGGGCATTCAGGCATTAGATCTTCCTTATTCGATATTAATTCTCTTCATAGGATTGTTCTTTCTAATATTTTTCAAGGCAGAACTCTTGGGGAAGGAGAAAGTAATTATGAGAGAGCTATATACTATACAAAAAGGCAGAGAATAAAAGCCTGGAGCATGATTACTTTTACAACAGGTTCATACATAGGCAATAGCAATACGAAGCTCCCTTCCTTGTGATGCAGCAGGTGTGGTTAGCAAAGACTTTTAGGAAGATTCAGAAACTTGGGGGTATAAAACAGACCTGGGGATGTTTTTCATAGTTGTGGCCATCTCCCTCAGGCTCATGCTGGGTCAAGTACACACAAATTTCTGCTGAATAGAAGAGAGACAAGCAGGAGGAAAGAGAGAAACCAGGAGGAGCTTGCCTTCCCCACCTCAATACAAACACTGCATGGGAGAGGCCCATTTTAGAAGTATAGGAAAAGGGATACTGATAGTAAATGGGAACAAGAAGGTAGGAGATAGTGCTCTCTTAGCAGGAGAGAGTCCTTGGCAAAGTAAATTCAAATCAGGCAACTGTCACCTCCCAAAGCACCCATAATCCTGGACCTGCCTGTCCTCACTTCGCTCAAGTGGTGTCCAGGCATGGACAACTCTCTGTGAACCCAAACTGAATCAGATTGATAGTACCACTTCTAGTGCTCAAATCACTAGCACACGAATTAGAGATCTGACTTGATAATTATCACAAATAGCTATTAAATGGAAAATGAGTGTAAATCAAGCAGCTAAAATCAGACTGAGCACAAGAAGAATTCTCACTATAATTGTGGCAAAAAATCTGCTCACTTATGTGAGCCTCTGTCCTCCTCCTTCCTCTGAGAGAGCACTGTGCTACTGAAAGGTTCCTCCATCCAAGCAGGCTGCATTCTTGCTCCCCTCTCTCCCTTCCATACTCTGCCTCCCTGCTTAATAGCTCATCTCACAACCCACATAGTTCCTGGCTTCTAAATCCAGTTTATATCTGATTTCCAGTCTATAAGCGTTTTCACACTGACAGGCATCTTCTCCAGGCTTCTTGCCCTTCCCAGGCCCTCAACCCATCAACATTAGGGCAATTCCTCACCATGCTGTTCACACCTCCCATATGAGTAACAGCAAGCTCTTCTCAGGGACCCAGTGACAACTGTGTCCTCCTTCCCTTATTCTTTATCCTCCCCCTCCCCTTGCCTCTTTCCTGACATAACTGGCTCCATGTGGTGCTTCTCCGACTGGAAAGCTGGTTTCTTCAGTGTCTGAGATTATCCCTAAAATGACTGGAGACAAGGAGGTTGTACAGACTCTTTTTGGCTTCCATAAACCAAAAAGACAGCCTTCTCCTTTTCCTCCTGCTGATTTTTAAAATAGAGCTATCTGTTTTCCATATCGTTATCCTGCCTGACTTAATGAGACATTCTCCTCAAACATTTCACATTAGCATGTTTATGTATTTGCTTGCTTGGCTGGGTTCTTTAATAGTGTGCCTTTGGTTCAGGTGATCCCAGCAGACGGCTGCTCTGCTGGGCTGCAGGAAGCCCTCCATTCGCCACAGCTGTGTTCCCAAATGATGCTCTGTGACTGACTGCTTTTGGGGCAATTGCTCAATGGTAATAAAAAGGACTTGGACAAACTGGATATTTTTCCACAGAATCCATTAGCACTGTGCCTTGGAGAGACTGGATTCAGTCTCAGTGGGGTTTTTTTCATGATCATGATCAGCTGAAGATCCCAGCAGGAGGATTATTTAAGAGTAGAGTCTAGATTAATATCTCCTGCTAACCTAGAATGTGGCTAGTAAGGCTGATGCAGGGGGTACTGGGATACAGGTTTGGGGGATAACCCTAAAAGTAGTACCATTTTCATTTTAAACAAGGTTGGCAAGCCAACCTCACCCTTGACAGAAAAGGGATGTCTGACTTGGCTTATTGACTCTTCCATGAAGCCTGTTTCCAACGTCAGGCTCGTTTCTCTGACTACTGCTACAAGATCTACACCTGCAGGGTTTTTCTTCTCTCTTTTGCCCCTGTGCTGGGTAAACTTGAGTTATGACTGAGATAGCAGCCACAAGAAGCCAGGCAGTGAAAGCAAGCCTTTCTACCGTACCTACATTCTTGAAAGTTTCCTGTGAAATTGGATTAGCGCTTACATGTTCTGTGACGGAGCTTTATGTTCCAGGTTTTGTAAATGTTCCCAAGGAAAAAGAAAAAAAAAAATCATTCCTCAAACTCTGTATCATTTGGGGACAATTATAGTATTGGCAGATTAATTACAGTGTTTCTACATTGCTCTCCTCTGATTCTACTATTAGAACACAGCAGAAATCAGAGTCTGTTTTGACCTTTATTCAGAGCCTCCTGTTAAAGTGACTTTCACAACAGAACTCAATTTGTCACATTTTATTTGTACTTTAATTTTATTATTAACAGATTAATGAAGCTGGAAATGGGTTTCCCGATGCTCCCTTTGGAAACTTGAACTGTGTCCCTTCCTTACATCAATCTGCTGTCAGCAGATGAAGTGCCTTTGCAAAATGCTATTAACTGTTACCAGAAGCAATTAGTCAAAATAGCAAGTCAGCTTCAAAAGGAAAGGCTCCAGATTCCCTCAGTGCGTTAGGAAAAGCACATTAGTAGGATTTAGTCTTTCCAGCAGACACAAGCTTTAGGCACTGCAGTAGGTGGCTGGCTTAATGACATGTAGAAATGCAAATGTATCGGATTTTAATTTGCTTGAAGGAGCAATGCTGGGTTAAAAAAAAAAAATCACTTTCTGGTGTCATTAAAAGCAATCCCCATTGTGCTAGAAATACCCATGCTCTGTTGTAACATATTTTTTCTGCGCCAGCCTTAAGAATCCATGAGTGAAATCCTGGCTCTCCTGAAGGCAGCAGGAGACTGCTCATGACAACGACAACACTTAGGCCAGGCTTTGTCTTCTTTGTCTTAATTTTCTGACCCAAACAAATATTTTAGAAGTATTTGCTATCACCCTCCAAAGCATCAAAGTCCACCCCCTTCTCAGACAGCTCTCTCTTTTATGCCTGTGCCAGAAACTCACAAGACAATTGCTAGTGAGACACATGCAAACCTAGCCCAGCTCCACTTCTCCCCTGGGCATTGATGGTTTGGTACCATCATTATTCAGATAGCTTTATTGTCTGGTCAGTACTCCACATGGGGTGGCAACCCTGCCCATGGCAGGGGTGGTTGGAACTAGATGATCTTTAAGGTCCCTTCCAGCCCAAGTCACAAAATTGCATTATCGTGCACATACAGAACAAAACTTGTGCTCAATAAATGGTCCCTAGTAGGATGAAGTGGAAGTCTGAACCATTTTGAGGCATCAGCTGGCACCTGGGTAACAAGTCAGCAGTGTCCAGCTCCCTCATCACTGACCTGGATGAATAGACAGAGAGGAATCTGGGGGAGGTAAAGCATCTGGTATAATGTTCTACATGTCCAGTGAAGTTTCAAGCATATGCTGTGGTATTCCCACTTGGCATCTACAGATTGCTTTCTAGATTGGACAGACTAACAGTTGCCCCCCTTTCTCTTAAAAAAGTTGGAAAATGATGTTATCATTATTTCCAGTGCATTGCTAAGCACATGTGTACTGTATACATGGGGCCAATTAAAGGGGGAAGGTCATGAAAACAACAGAAATTCCACTTATTATGAAAACAAAAAGGATTATCCCTTTGTTCTCAGGAGTGGGCAATGAGGTTTCTGTTTCTATGCAGAGGGTTATCTTTTTCATGTTATTTGGCCCTTATTCCTTCAAACCCACTCCCAACTCCTTTGGATGGTTGCAGTGGCTCTGATGGCTGCCCCAGACAGGGAAGCTGCAGCAAGGGGCAAACTTTGGGCTCAGTTCACATGCCTCTCAAAGCCTGCCATATGCTGCTACTCCCACACTGGGGTTTTTCTTGGAGGCAAAGAACAACTCAGCACCAGACCTTGAGGACATTTTTCCTCAAAGAAAACAGAAACAGCTGAACCCCACCCAGGGACTTGGACAAACTATCGTCTGGATAAAAAAACGCCCCCCTTTATTTTGCCAAAACCTCATTGATTAAGAATATGCAGATCTAATGATTTTGATGAGTGTTTGCAGAGTGTATTCCTCCTGAGTGTTCTCCTCTCCACAGCCTTGCCTTTAAGTGAGTGTTTAAAGTGTGTAAGGTTAAAAGTGTTTCTTTTCCCCTTCCAGTGTAGAAGGTTAATAAAAGACTTAGAATTCTAGGACTAAAAGCCTGACACAGTGCACTCTAAGATGTAAGAGCAGCACATTTTATCTTCCTTTGATATGACCTTAATGACAGCAAAAGGACTGTCCTTTAGTCCTTCATTCAGTACTTTTCACTGACTGGAGGAACAGTTTCTTGAAAAACACAATATATTGTTCAAACACTCCCATAAAAATGGTCTCTCTTACTATCCAAACACATTGTATGTCGTCTGAGATCAAACATGGCTCTTATTCTTAAACATGAGGATTAAAAGGCATCCATTAAAAGGAGAGTTTAAAATTCTATTTTAAAAGAAGTTCAGAATCTTAAAAGACTAATTATTTGTGCAATCTTCAAGATCAAACGTTGCTGAAATAAAGACTTTAACTCCCTTATCAGATAAAACCTGTGTTCAAAGATTGCAAGAGGAGAAGAGACTATTAAGATAATCTAGTTTGACCTCACGACCTTAGGTTTTGGCATTTCACTGCTACAGGATCTTTTCAGTTGTTCATATAGCTAAATGAAAAATTGAATAAAACCATAGAGGGCACAACAGACTACATAAACTTGAAAAAACAGACAACAGGTTTTCATGTTCCTTTAATTTGTGTGTTTGTAGGCAAGGCTCAATACTTAAATGGAAAGTACCAAGTCCTCTGCTGATGCAGTTAGTGCAGTTCTTGCTGAAGCTTACGGATGCCAGTTTCCATCAGATGAGGATCTAGCCTGAGGAGTTTCCAACTGCAAGGGAGAACTAAATAAGTACAAAAGTGCAAATACCTAGAAAGAGCAATTTGTAGAAGTCTCTGGGTAAACTACATTTCCAAAGTCTCTCTCTTTTTTTCTTCCATTTGTCTTTATCCTTTTGTATCAAGTGCATAGAATTGTGTTCACTGTACCAGTTTTCAGCAGGACAGGAGGGACAACTGGGATGCATTTCTTTGTGTGTGTCTTTTCTAATTTGTTTGAGCTGTCTGATGTCTTCATATCTAATACATTCTGGATCTTTGATCTGAGTTGGAGGATGTCTCAAGAAGGAATGATGATTCACAGGAAAACAGGATATCCACAGGGGAGCCAGTTATCCAGTCCAGCAGAATTCATCAGCATTAGCTGTGTGAGCTCTTGCTCTGAACACTGTAAATAAGAAAGAGTCATGGATGATTATAGGTATGCAAATAAACAAAGAGAGAAACAAAATTTAAACCTCTAAGTGTCAAAAATGGTTTCTGAACCACCCACTTGATATTTTGGTGGAGCAAAACTGCCTGGTGTCCAGATGAAAACATGACTTCTGTTTTGCAAAGAGGCGCTGTTTCAACATTTGCCTCTGTTCTGGCACCTAAACTGTTTTTGCAAACGAGGGACACACCTAACACTGGGTAACAGGTCTGAAATACAAGAGCTGCCTTCCTGTGCCCAAACAACCCAACAGCCTGGCTACAACACAGTGCTCTCCCTGGCTTGCTCTGTCTTGCAGCTTTGTTTTTCTTTCTTCTCTCATGGCCTCGTTTCTGCCAGCAAGTGCCTGCAGCTGGTCTGGCTACAGCACAGGAGCTTGGAGCAGCCTCCTGGGAAAGAGGTGTAACCAACGAAGGTGCCCACCTCCCTTGCTATATAGTCCCTGGCTGATGAGGAGAGAGCTGGTGCAGCATTAGTGCCCTTCAGCCTCCCATGAGAGGATAGTGACTCTACTTTTCCTCACAGACGGAGTAGCAGAGGGTGCCACCACTGCAGTATTGGTGGCGGAGCGTGTAAGAAGTGGACATCATCAACTCCTTCTCCTCATGCTCATGTGTTCAGAATGAAGACCTTGTGATTGCTTTGTATAAAGGGTATGACCTCTCTGGACACAGTGTTCCTGAAGCAAACTGCCTTGTTGCTTAATCCTGTGGAGAAGAGCTGGGTGGCAGACAAGCAGCAGCTCAGGCTGGTGAATTTTTGAGCATTAGTAGGAACAGGAACTATAGTAATTTTCTGTTCAAATAGGGAATTTTGGCTTCATGTCAAAATTCCTCCTGTTTTGTCAAAAATTTCTGTCAAAAGGTGCCTTTTAATACTTTATTTTGACTTGATATACCTTGATCATAAGGAAGGGAAAGGGTTAAGTCTCAAGCTGATGGCTTTCCACTTAGCTGCTTTGGATCTGGGTAGGTCCTGTTCATAGAAATCATGTTTGAGTTAACCTTTTAAAGGTTATCTATTCCAATGCCCCTGCAATGATGCCTAACTCCTTTTTCAAAATCTGCACCTGCACGAGGCCTGGCACTGAGTAAAAGCCTGAGAGGTTCTCTGTGGCCCTCTGCTCCTGAGAGGTGAGTGGATGTTCACAGTGATGCTCCCTCCATGCTGGGTCCCTCCCTGGACATTCTCATCCAAAGATGACTCCTGCCTTACACAGGCACCCCGGGGAAACCCCCTCATGAAGGTGGGGGTGCTGTTGCTGCGATGGGGACAAGTCCTCTGCAAGCAAGGGCTGTGAACTCGCTTGCATGTCTGCATCTGGAGCAGGGATCTGATGGGGTGGGGACCAACTCTCACCACTCAGTGATTGTTTTTAGAGAGCAGTTGTATAAGAGATGTAGCTGTCACCTATGTCAAATGCTTTGCTTCTCAGGAGGAATCCAACGGCAAGGTATTTAGGTACCAACACCAAAGCAGCTTAGACCTGAATGACCTGCAAATGGAACTTCTGAAGCCCAAAGGGATGTTGTAACTGCCTTAACTTAACAAAAAGAGGAAATGCTAGGGGCATTCTGCTTTACAAACAGCCTTCGGTTGGCCTGTTTCCAGCACAAATGCCTTACCCGTGGTAATGGATTTCAAATACACTAAAGAGTACAGCCACAAAACCAAACAAGCCTTAACATTTGACCTTATTGGGAAAAACAAGCCTACTATTACCAAAGAAAACTAAGCATGCCTAGCTAATTGACTCATCTTAGAACTCTAAGTTTTGTTTCCATGACTGAACTGTAGGAATGTAAAGCCTTGCCATCTTTCAGCTAGCGTGGTTTCCTTACATCTCATGGAATATCTGAAAATCACCAGCCATCTCATAACATTTTGAGTAGTCAGGCCAGTATAGAGAGAAGTGGACGGACAAACATGATGGCAATAGCACCTTTGCCATAAAGATTTTTTTTTCGATTCAGCATTTCTGGAACAAAACATGAACATCCATTCAATTCATTGCATGCTGTTACATCCTTGCTGCTGTTTGGTCATCCACATATAAAATATAAAATTACCTAATAATCAATTTGAAGTACTTTAAAGTAGTTTATTCTCATCCTAAGTCAGTAACAGAATTAGCAATCCAGAGTCTGGACCTAAGACAGTGGCCTCATCTTCAAAGATATAAGCCATAAATGGTTTCTATCAGGTGTAAATCTTTGGTATTTTATGTATCATTAAAAAAAGGCCATCTGTGTGTGTTGAGCCTTCTTACAAGGAAAGGAAATTTCCCTAAGACATGGGAAGACAATTCTAAGTTGTTATTTTAAGTAATTCATAATTTAACATCCACAACTAGACACTGACCACAAGTCACCTAAGTTGGTGACACCTATTATTCATATTAATAACCATGAAAGCAAGGAAAGGATTCCCTGCTATGAGATGGTCATATTGGTCTCAGAGGATCTTTCAAAAGCAACAGAGGCAGTGGCCAATCAGCTAAATCAGTTGAAGAGTATCTTGAGGGAGCAATCTTACTTGTGGATTGTTTGGTTTCCACGGCTTTTGGCAAGTCACTCATGCTAAAACTGAGGGTTTTTTTCTGTTTTGATGAAACTGTCCCCATGTTAAAACCATGTCTGAAGGGCAGTTTACACGTTTAAACTACAGTGTTTATAAAGCCTTAGTGGGGATTATTTTGCAAAAAAATAAAGACTTCTGGAATAAAATGTATAGTGACAAATTAATTTTATGTTCTGTTTAACATATATGTCAGTAAACTCAAGGCAAGATAAATCTGTTTAAGAAACCACACAAAACATTTAGTGAAGTGTAAAGCATGGTATGTCTTTGTTTTATGGTATATCTTTGAGGTGGGCCACATTGTGTTCACCCTAAGTAGGTTGTCTGAGATGAAACGCATGTGATGGGCACTTGAATTTGTTTGTATGCAAAACACTGCTGTCAGACTTTCTGGCAGGGGACTGGTGATATGGACCAACTGTGGGCTGCTCTAGCCTTAGGGCATAATTTACAGCAACCTGAAGCTCAGCAAATTACTTGAGAAAGAAAAGGAGCAAAGGTGTGAACAGCAGCAATCAATGCAGGGCAGGGCATCCCTGAACCTAGCAGTTTGCTTTATTCCAGCCACGGTCCAGGAGTTTGGAGTTGTGTCTGGGGATGTAATGCTACAGGTCAAAAGATCTGATGCCACTTACATGAAAAGCGTCTGTCTCTGGTTTAGTTTTTGTCCTAAGGAGTGACAAGTAGGTCATGCTGTAGCTTATTAAAACTCAAATGGGAAACATAGACACTTCTAACAGAGTTCATGTTCCAAACCTGTTGTTATTATTATATGGACATGCTGCCTTCAAAATCAGGTACCCACATCACCAGCAAGCACCATGTATTGCAATGAGAAATCAAGTGAGGTCTGAGTCAAAAGAGAAGAGCTACTGGCCACTGGTTGGTTCTTTTTCTAGTGAGAGCTTTTGGCAAATCACAGGGAAGCATCTGCATGGGTCTCATAGAAGCTGACTGTGCCATCTACTGTAGCTGTATTTGTACCCAGCCTTTAGCTAGCACCTGCTTGCACTCTCTTGATGGGAACAGGTTGTGTAAAGATGCCAGACTGTGCCTGGGTACACTGAGGAGCAACACTTGTTTTGGCCTTCTAATGTTTAAACAGCTGTGCTGGATTTGCCAGAGGATATGTGATAGAGCTGTTAAAAATTGATGGCTGAGTAAACAGCCCCGGTGATATTTACTCCAATTCAGCTGTGATAATTCACACCATCTGAAGAGCAGCCTAATCCTGCACTGGCAGATATCTCAGATGTTTGCTACTGCTTTGAACAGAAGAATCCTTGTGGCAAGGCGAATGCTCTACTACTAATGACTCTGGACAAGAGAATAAAGATAGAACAAAATTTAAAATAAAAGGAATTAATTCAGAATGAAAACATAATTGCTAATGCAGCGGTCACAGGCTTGTGCTGATGCAGGACACCCATGTGTATAGTATATATACATACTATATGTATGCTGACATATAGTATAGATGTTGGTTACATGGATGATTAAAATGAACTGCTAAACACTAACAGAGGACAGGAATGGAGTTTAATCTCCCAGGTCTGGTCACACTCCTACTTTGTTGTTGTTTTTTTTCTTTTTGCACAAGTTGTAGAGGCATCTTAAGGAATATACATTTGGAAACATGCTAGAAGGTAGTGAAATAGTATAACATTTGGGACCACAAACATCTGTCTTCTAGAAAAGTGATTTCCTTCAACTTCTATTTGAACAACATTACATACATCCGCAACTACCTCCGAATCTTTGATTGTTAGTGGAGTTACTGCTTCAAATATGGCTTGTCTGCTTTGCCTGGGTAAGTGTGATGATTCAGTATCTGTCCCCAGACCTCTCAATTTGCACCTTTACATCCTCAGATGCAACTCACAACTTCTGGGCCTTAGCTGAACCAGTACCCATTCTCTTGGTCCTTTTTCTCTATTGTCCTGCTATTAACTTACCAAATGACACGTCTTAACATTCCTCTTTATGACATATCTGTTGTCACGTCATTTTTACTCTTCAAGATACTGCTTTCATCTCTTGACCTTGATGTCTTCAAAACACCTAGAATAGAAAATACAGATGCAGATCACCTGGTTCACCAGGTTAAATTTTCTGTTAAATTAGTGACTTCCTGGAATTAATCCTGAGCAGAAAATGAGCACACCACAAATTGCTAGTCAAGTAAATATTTAAGATGTGTACACAGTAAATCTCTTGAGTTTAATAAAATCATACTTCAGGGCATGTGGAACAGCAATTTCTTACCTACTGCTGCCTTAAAAAACTCAGAGAAATGGTAATAACTTGTGATGGCATTCAAAATTTTGGAGATACTTTTACTTTGGTGTAAATCTGATTCAGTCATCTTTTTTCAGTCGTGCTGTAGACAAATATGCTCAAATTAATCAGCATAGTTCTAGTTTACTGCTAAGTGTAAGTGTCCATTTCAAAGATGCTAAAACTAATGCAAAATTTCCTGATTTCATTAGCTACAAACCATCACTTGATTCTGCTAGAAAAAGCTTCAGGCTCTCAAAGCACATGTAAGACAGCAGTGTTTTGTTTTCAACTTTGTCTGGTTCAGGTAATTTCACATAGGTATAAATGATAATGATTTAAGACACGTTGACATCACTACTACATGTTTATAAAAAGAACATACAAATGCACAGTGACATTTTACACAGTGGCTGCACATAAGACACTCAAAAATTTGAAGTCCAACGCTGCAGGGTGCCGAGTACTCTTAACTCTCATTAAGTTCAATGTGAGTTCAGAGTACTTTGTCGTTCAGGTGCTTGGGCCCTCAGCGAGGCTCTGAACGGTAAGGAATTTTACCTACATTCATGTCAGAAACGAGAGTAATTTCTCCTTTCTAGTATGTGTGTTTCTAATTGCTAGATTAGTACAATTGGCTGATAATCACAAGTAATAAAAATGATTTCTTGGCACTGAAGCACTCTTTCTGAAAGTTAATAAAGCTCACTCAACATCGCCTACAGTTTTACAACACACCGTAATGGAATAATGTAACGAGTACAATGTGAGTACAGTACAAAAGCCGGTGTAAAGTTAAAAATGGATCTAGGATAGTGCTGTTCTTGAATACGAACAGTACAAGGTATGAATTACTTCTCTGAGCTGGGTATAGGAGTTAATCTGTGCACAATGAAGCCCAGCTCACTTTCAGGTTCACTCCCAATATTTTTTCCAGATTTGCTTCCTACCCTGTTCTTCCAGTTGTTTTATACGCACTCATCCTTGTTATTTCCATAAAGGTGATCATGCCTTTAATTTACATCTTCCAGTTTTCTACTGGAATTTGTTGTTAAAGTTCTTATATAAACGTATGTAAGAATGTGATATAAGGACACAGGAGGAAACCAACTCCATTTAAAAATTACAGCACAAATCCAATGTCAATTTGAAACTTCTAGGAATGTTTAGCCTTGTAACTTGTGACAGTGTCTCCTGCAGTAGTTGAACGCCTCAAAAATGTAGTGGTATACATGGTATACTTTACATTGTTTTCACTATGTGCAAAAATAGTGAAGAATTTTGTTAAATTTTCTTATTCTGCGATCCATCCATGGTTTTTTGTATGCCCATGACAGGTTTGTTCATGTAATGGCACATTATTTGTATGTGTAAGACCTCTCGTCCCTTTTTTTTGCCCTGCATGAATAAGACAAAGCCAAATTGAGGGAGAAAATGGCTTTGTCTACCTGTAAATGAAGATCACCTGAAAAGCAGTCTTGTAATATGTTGATGGTAATGCCAAATCCTCATTACAGCAGTGGCATTTTCACCAACTGTATGGTGGATTTTGCAATTAACACACAAAGAATTATTCCTTTCTTGTGTAACAACATTTTAATATCAATAAAAAGTGGGTTTATAGTTCAAGGTTACATATAAAAAATATTTCATCTTGACCCTTTTGCTGTTTTCCTTCAGGGAAGTCTTCAAATTTTAATTAGGCAAAAACATGGGGTGGATGGATGCTCGCTCTACAAAAAGTTGAAGGACTCCCTCCCCATTCCGCCATCACCAGATGTTTTGAAACAGAAGATTGCTCTCCAAGCAAGCCTGATGAGAATACTCTCTCTCTCTCTCTCTCTCTCTCTCTGCCACGGCAGGTGGAACCACAGGGGAATACACCACCACCAGATCCTTTCAAGCTGAATGCAGCTTGAAGGGTACTGAAAGGAACAAGTCAGGCGCCTCTCCAACTACCGGGCTGCATCAAGAAGGCACAACATAAGCAATGGTAAAGTCAGTAAACAAAATTTTACTGTAATATTTTGTAACACAGATACTGTATTTCTCTTTGAAGTGTAAAGCTACCGTCTTACACAAGAAAGATGGACAGACCCTTTTCCAAGACTAATATGGATACAATAAATATGGAGTTTTACATACTAGATCTGTACACAGAAACTTTGTCCCACAGCCATAAAAATTTACATTTAACAGTGCAACATATAATTTAATTCTTTATTTATCTGACATAGGATGTTTACTTACTAAACACAAGCAACTACCTGGGTTTAATATACATATTTTATATATATATATATATTATATATATATTCAACAATCTGTACAGGTTTCTAAACATAAAACTCCAAAAAGGCACAATTGTCTATACAACATGTACAAAAATGGCTGGAGCTGACAAGGAACAACAATTATTGGTCAAGAGTTCATGATTGCACGAAGATTAGTAATGGGTTTGTGTCAGAAAAATGTGCTTTAAGGAAAAGAAGGTTTGCAAAGAAACCTGTAAGTGTTATTAAAAAAACCCAAAAAACCCCTAAAAATAAAAACACAATGCAAAACAAAAACTAGGTTGCTATTACAAGTCTATCCTCATCGTCACTGCTGCCATCGCTAAACTGCACCGTGTTTTGCTGCCGGGGCGGGGCAGCTGGCCTGTGTACCTGTCTGTCCGGGGTGACAGTTCGGTGGACCGGGGACTTGGTTAATGTGTTGGGATTCACCTTGGAGCGGGGCTCTGCCGGGGTAGCCCTCTTCACCTGGTGGGAAGGGAGGTCACGCTTTGGCTTGGTAGGGTTCACGAGGTCAGTCTTTTCAGGATCCGCTTTCCCTGGACCAATGGGTTGCTCGAGGTTGGTCAGTGGGGTGGGCTCAGGATGGCTCTTCCCACCGTACTGCTGGCCGCCAGCCACCACCTGAGGAGAAGCATCCCGGCTGGGCTGGCCAACCTCGGCTGCAGGGAAGCCAACAGGAGCTGGCTCCAGCTGGACCTCGCAGGCTTTGCTGCCTGTAGTAGGTGCCTCAGAGGCTCCATGTCCCTCAGTGCTGGCGGGGCTGACGGAGGGAATGAGGGTCGGCAGGGCGATGTTCAGTATCTGCAGGCCAGGAATGTGCGCCTGTGGGCTGGGGGTGCCCTGTGGGGCCGTGCCAGCGGTCAGCACCTGGAGGCCCACAGCGTTGAGGGTAATTCCTGAAGGGCGCATCTGTGGGGCGATGTTGGTGTTTGCCAGGCCCACTATGTTCACTGTCTCCATGCCCAGAGGTGGCAGAGGCTGTAGGTTGGGCGTGCTGAGACCCTGAATGCCTGGAACGCTCACCTGGCCAATGGGAATGCATGGCACCACGCTGTTCACCTCAGCAACCCCCATGGGATTTGTGGTGGTGCCAGCGGCCGCGCCACCTGCCTCACCAAGGGCGCTGGTAGTTCTGTGAATCACACTAACGGCTGGGATAGTGAGCTGCACCGGCCCGGCCTGGATGGGAACGAAGGTGGAGTAGGTGGCCAGGCCGGCGGGGACCACCTGGATGCCTCCAACGGGTACCATGCCGTAGGGTGCCTTGGCTTGCCGCTGTGAGTGCAGAGGGAGGTGGCTGAAGAGGTGAGTCTGGGGAGCCCTCAGCTCAGCAGCCTGCTGCAGGGACCTGGCCAGGTTCTCCTCAGAGATTTCGGTGTAGAGTGACGGCGCTGTTGTCTGCATGCTGTGGTCTGCCAGCGAGGAGGAGGAACTGATGGAGGGCATGCTCTGGGAGAGAACAACACAGGTGTGTTAATGCAGCAGCCACCACTACCCCCCAGTGCAATGAAAACACAAGGTAGCTGGAATGCTTCATACCCCCTTTTAACTAAAAACAACAAACTGGTTCATAGTATATTCTGCTCAACTTGAACAATGAACTGATATCCTTCCTTTCTTTTTCCGACTTCTTCCTCACCCACTAATTGAATTTTCCTCTCCTAATTAGCCTGCTTAATTTCTCTCAAACACTAGTACTCGAAAACATTGCTGAATATCTTTTCTATGAGTTTTTTTAAGAAGTGAGAAGGCTTTGGAGAACTGTTTTATGTGGAAATCACCTGATGCAAGAAGGTTAAATAAGCATAAGCTGGCATTTTTGATACACTGGGTTCCTCTCCTGAAGGCATTACAGCCTCTGGCAGGCAGAGGCAGCATCATGGCACATTTGTCTGTAGGTGCTTCTAAAGTAGCAAGACAGGAGATATACAATTACAAGAGAAGGATGACAACTACAGCTCCTGCACTGGTGGAGGTAATAGGTGGATGCTGGACTGAGATGTGGGACCCACATCCCGTTGCTGCCTCTGCTTACTGTGATTTATTTGGTGCGCACACCTGGTCTGATAATCCCTTTTCTCCTCATATAGTCTTTTACTGACCAAGGCTGGCAATTCCTTTCCTAAAACCTCCTAAAATGAGTGGTCTTGAAGTGCAACTGCAATGTCACAGTTAGCTTTTAGTTTTAGGCATATTCATAACACACAAAGAGTGGTGCAACCTTACTTAGTTTATACAGTCCTAAACAGTAATTCTGTAGTTTTGACCGAACTCTCAAGAGATCTCTAGAGCAGGCACAAAACGGACAAACAAACAGAAATGCTTCTGAAAACTGCTGTAGAGAATGTTGGTTAAGGGAGAATATGATTAACTGACTATGCAGTGACAACCAGTCTAAACGGGAAGACGGGTGTCAGAATGTAGCCATCATCTTTCTCAGAACTGACATCTCTCAATAAATCTTGATAAACTGGTAGGGATACTTTCAAAGGAACATACAACAGCCTTCCGGAGCTGTGTTGGCTCCTTGTCTTGATCACAAGAAGTGGGATCCACACCCATTCACAACAGGAACAGACTGTAGATGAACCATCAGAGACACAAGGCTGCCACTTCTTTTGGTCTTGGAAAGGAGCAGGTAGTCTGGAAAGGAACTGCTGCCTTGTATTACTTACATGCCTTCTGGGTTTTTTTGTAAATTTTAATATATTAATGTAGACAATTATTAGAGCTATGTAAATGAAGACCTTTTTTAATTGTATTGAATATTTACTTGAGGTTTCTGTGGTTCTACTTAATGAGAGAGTAAACTCAGTCAAATGTCTTTCTGGTATCCATTGGCAACAACTGGAACTCAAAATCCAAATTAAAGACCCTACCCCTTTTCTGGAAGGTATATACGATGACCAGAGACGACTTTGTTTTATTCTCTGTCACACCAGAAACTTGCTCCAATTTACATTTGCCACATGAACTCACAGTTCTTACAAGCAGAAATGAACCTCTGTCAAACAATGCAATGCAGCAATAATTTTTGCCGTTTCTCCTTGCCAATAGTTAGCTATCTTAAACTTCGTAAAAAGTAAATCCAGTAGTACAGATTTCCAAAGAAAAAACAAGTCAATAAGTACTTAAAGCAGAATTAAGTTTGTACTTACTGTTTATGTTTTTGAAAATTTCCTGATACTGGTTTTTCTATAACTGCATGCAAAGTTAGGTTTATGGTTGGACTCAATGATCTTAAGGGTCTTTCCCAACCTAGATGATATGATTCTATATAATGTTTCATTTATCATGGAGAAGGCAGTACTTTAATTATCCCTTTAATTAAACTACATTTTGCATCACATTTTTCTGAGCAGTATTCTGAAAAGCTCCAATGCCTTCATGGTTTGCAGTAAGAATTCAAATTTCAAGAGATAACCTTAGGGTCAGTCGGGTATGTGACTTGTACCATCCCCAACAGAGTGCATTAAAACTACTACTGAATAGTAAAAAGGCTTAACACCTGCCAGTTCCCTTCTGTGATTTCCTAGGCAGAGTTTTAAAGACAACAGCGGCCAAAATTACTGAATGGTCCTGCAGCATTGCACACAGACTGACCTCATCTTTCTGCACACTGTTTGAAAAGCTGTGTGTCTAGCACATGCATAGGCAAAACTTATTCTTTTCTGATTGAAATATTCAGTTTGGAGAAAAACTGAGAGCACTGAGAGGTCTCAGTTCTGTGTTCATCTCTCCTTTTGTTATTGTGCAAAGGCAAACTCCTAATTTCCTTGAACATCTGGTGCTCTTTCTAATTCTACTATTAAGCATATTTGGAGGAGATATAAGCAATTGCATAATTTTTTTATAGTGATAAGGCAAAAACCTTTGGGACTAGATTAATTTCCCTTGGGAATCACCAATTACTATATCATCATATTTCAGAGTGAAAAGACTTCGGAATTCTATCACTTTTCTCCGAAAACTTCATAACCACCAGCATATGTTTATTCCCCATACTGTGGACACATGTGGAATAACAAACATATTGTTTATGCCATATCTGTTATTTCCTTCTTATTTGTAATACAATCTATCAGCTCCAAACATCAGCTGAAATGACCATATTACAATTAATCTTTTCAGGAAGAATACAATCAAATCAAAGCATTTGAAAAGCAGTGCTCCTACAACATCCTTGTTTCTAGAGTCCTACACATTTGTGCTTTCAACTCTTCTGAAAGACTCATCATCCAACAACTTTAAGAATAAAAGGAAAGGCAAACATTTTGATCTTTCAAAAATCTCTAAGAAGATCTTCAGAAAGAGGGTTTAAAATCCTGTTCTCTCCCTGGAGTCAGGCACTCCTACCTTTGTAAGAGTTGCAGTTGATATTAAGGAATGGCCCAAGGATGTTTCTGGATCGGGGTAATCCACAGACATATGTCGACCTGGGGACGTAGGAGCGATGTCCGTCAGTGCCACACTAGCACCATGTGGATCTGCTCCTCTCTCTTGGGCTTTATCCTCATGTGCTTCCTGATGGGTGAATTCTGCTGGTGAACTAGAGGTCCTGCTAACTGACTGCACTGTGCTAAGGACGGTCATTTTTGTCAGCAGCGCCTTTGGCAGACCATCCATGGAGTCCGTGTGAACCCCAGCAAAACAGTCTGGAAGTCTGATGTCTTCATCGGTGCTGGCAGCATCCTGCAGGCTGTTTCGAGAGGGGTGATGCTGGGGGCTGGCTGTCACTGAGGGGGTTGTGGATAGCACTGACTCAGCCTGGCTGTCTTCATCATCATCTTCATTGTCATTTTCATCTTCATCTCCACCATCAGACTCCTCCACATCATATCCTGACCGATCATACCCAATTCTTTGCTTCTCACCTGCAAAAGTGGGAATTAGAAGGTAAGACAATGAAGGTCCTGGACTGACTGGGAAGGAACTGGGAGAGAGCAACTAGAAACACCAAAAAAGCACATGGCACATATATTTTTCAGTCATATCCCATTGTATCAAAAAACCAGGAAAGACTTTAATTTTTATTTTTATTTTCCACCGTACGTATTTAACTATACAGTACATAATCTTTCACCTTCTGCTTCTGTATTGTTTTCAAGCTTCTGGATTTCGCTGTTTTCTTTTAAGCCATTTATAACCATTTGATCAAAGTCACCCTTCACTCTTTCGCTTGGGGAGAAGTGAGCAGATTCCTGGTTCATTAGGTTCCCAGTGACGATATATGAAGCTGGTCTGTCAACCTTAGCAGTGGGATATTCTCTAGCTGTTTCTGACTCATAAGTGGGTGGTGGGTGTCCTTGTACCTAATATGAATCACTACTGCAAAGGTTTTTGAAGGACGCAAACAGAAAGACTGGAGGCTGTTAGTCAGGAATCTGTCTCGTTAACAGGCAAAAGAGAGCAAAATTAGACTTTACCAGATTTCTTCACTTTGCTAATGTTTTGAAAGGTTTATGAACAAATCACCCAAGATGTCCTAGGAGGCAAGAAAGCCCTAATCTGATCAAAATTTACCTATGCATGAATCTTTGTTCACATGAAGAAGCCCTCCTGACTTCAAGTCTTAAAGCTAAACTGCTGTCTAGTGGTAAATTTCTCTACTAAATACAGTTCTACTGCAGCTTTTCACCTTCTTTTGTATCATGACTTGGAAAGAAAAAATTGTCTTTAGTAAAGTGACAGAAAATCCCATCTGCTGTACTGATTCCAAGCCAGACTGTTTGGGATCATATTTTACAAAAGACAAAATGCTTTGTCTGTTGAGCTGTCCAAAAAAAATATCAGCATAAAAATCATTTGGCTCTGTAAAAGCCATGAGGGTTGGTTAGTTAAAATCTCAGAGATCCTGTTCCAGGGAAATCTACACAGCAACTTAACATCAAAATGAACAATTCTGAAAAAAATCAGACCCTTAAAAGAAGTCGAACCTACTACCTATACTTTAGGCTGCTGTTACCAAAACCAAAATAAGTACCTTGAACTCCAGGTAAAATAAATGGGTTTAATTGAGCTACCTTTAAATAAGTTACACAGCATTACAAGCCTTTATGGTTTCAAATGAGCAATGCAATTAGGAATGAAACTAATAGCTTCTTTGAAAAAATCCCTCTATAATGACTTTGCCCCTCTTTGCCTACACAGTAATTTGTACATTAACTAAATATGGAAACTGTAGATTTTCTCCACTCACTATGGCAGATACGAACATGTCAGACGTTATTAAAAATACCCCAAATCCTCCAGGTCATTGGAATGATCCTAATAGAAATATTTTTTAGAATTTTAAATAGTCTTCATTTATAATTCTCATTCACAGACAAAGCTGTTCGAAATAAAAAATACATTTTAGTAGAAACATTGCTTCAGTGAGGTCCATTCCAAAAATATGGTAAGTAGGAGTGTTAAAAATACTATTAACAATAACACATGGACTTATTAGACTTTTGTTTTCTATATATACTTCTGTCATTTCTATTCTTCACACAAACTGTTTCTTCACCATTAATTTGCAAAAATGTTAGAACCTCTACATATGTTTGATTTCTAAAAGGAAACAATTACCTCTGTCTTCAACGCTGATGATGGGCTAGGTGGGGTTCCAGTGCCCTGAGCTGGAGGACCATGGCTGTGAGAATGAAAAACTCCCAGTTGACCCTGAAGTTGTGAGGGATCTGCTGCTCCAGCTGGATCCCTATAAGTCTATGGGGCCTGATGGGATTTATCTGAGAATACTTAAAGAGCTGGCTGATGTCATCGTGAGGCCTCTCTTGATGATTTTTTAATGGTCTTGGGAATCTGGAGAAGTCTCAGTTGACCAGAAGCTGGCTAATGTTTTCCCAGTTTTCAAGAAGGGCAAGAAGGATGACTCTGGAAACTACTGGCCTGTTAGTCTCACTTCAGTGCCTGGTAAGGTTATGGAGAAGATTATTCTGGCTTCATGAGGGGAAAGTCCTGCTCATCAAACCTGATTTCCTTTTATGACAAGGTAACCCACCTGGTTGATCAAGGGAAGCCAGCAGATGTAATCTTTTTGGATTTCAGTAAAGCTTTTGATACTGTCTCTCCCAGGATCCTTCTGGACAAAATGTCCAGCACACAGCTGGATAAACACATCATGTGGTGGGTGAGCAATTGGCTCACGGATTGAGCACAGAGGGTAACAGTGAATGGGGTGACATCAGACTGGCGACCTGTCACTAGTGGGGTTCCACAGGGCTTCACCTTAGGCCCCATGCTCTTCAACATCTTCATAAACGACTTAGACACAGGACTGGAAAAGACACTAAGCAAGTTTGCAGATGACACAAGACTGAGAGGAGCTGTTGACTCCCTGGAAGGTAGGGAGGGCCTACAGAGACCTTGACAAATTAGAGGACTGGACAATCACCAACCATATGAAGGTCAACAAGGACAAATGCTGGATCCTGCACCTGGCATGGGGCAACCCTGGATATACGGACAGACTGGAGAATGAGAAGCCGGAAAGCAGTGCCGTGGAAAGGATGTGGGAGTCCTGGTCAATGGCAAATGTAATATGAGTCAGCAGTGCCCTGGCAGCCAGGAAGGCCAACTATGTCCTGGGGACATCAGGCACAGCATCAGGCATCAAGCACAACCCGTCGAGGGAGGGGATTGTCCCACTCTGCTCTGCACTGGTGTGGCCTCACCTTGAATATTGTGTGCAGTTTTGGGCACCACAATATAAGAAAGACATTAAGCCATTAGAAAGTGTCCAAAGGAGGGCAGTGAAGATGGTGAAGGGCCTTTTGAGGGGAAACCATATGAGGAGTGGCCTAACACTTGGTGTGTTCAGTCTGAAGAAGAGGAGACTGAGGAGAGACCTCATTGCAGTCTACAACTTTCTCGTGAGGGGAAGAGGAGGGGCAGGCACTGATCTCTTCTCTGTGATGAACAGTGACAGGACCCAAGGGAATAGCATGAAACTGTGTCAGGGGAGGTTTAGGTTGGAAACTAGAAACAGGTTCTTTACCAGAAGGTGGTTGGGCACTGAACAGTCTCCCCAGGGAAGCGGTCACAGCATCAAGCCTGCCAGACTTCAAGAAGTATTTGGACAATGTTCTCAGGCACATGGTGTGATTCCTCGGGCTGTACTGTGGGGGGTGAGGAGTTGGACTTAATGATCCTTATGGGTCCCTTCCAGCTCAGAATATTCTGTGATTTGTGATTCCCTCAATGCCTCCGTAACAGATCCCAAAGACTTTTCTGTGCGTTACATCTAAAGGGTGATCCACACGATCCTACAACTCCTTAAATAATGCAGGGAGCATTGCAAAGTCTTATAATTCACTCTGGACTCTCTCTTAACTTCAATCTTTTTACCAACATCACATAACTATTCTCTGGGAAATCCTACTGATTCCATTCTTTTTTCTCCCTCTCTCCACATGAATCACATTTTCTATGAAAGCTCCTGTCAATCACAAATGACTGTTTTTACTGGCAAGCGGAACTACCTGAAGTGATTAGACTGACTTGTCACATTTGCAAAGCAAAGAAAACATATGTGCAAACAATGCCCCGATTTACAAGAAGAAACAATCTTTTTTCAAATCAACACTTAAAAATGCTTTGGGATTTACTAGCAATTGCTGCTTATGCAGGAATTTTCTGCATACATCTCGGCTTTCTAGAATAAAACCATGGAAAGTAAAAGGGGAACTGTGTGTGCAACACAGATTCCTTACATGCAGAACTCCATGGGATATCATTTCCCTCTATTGTTTCCCTGTTTACCTCCACCCTTTGTGCATTTGCCAGCTTCTATTTGAGTGTGGTTACCTGGAGCCAGAGCCTGCAGTGTAGGCGAGGTGACAGCAATGAATGTAGTTCCCTTACTCCCACACCGCTTTGCAACATCAGATGAGAAAAAAAAATCCTGACTTGCTTGTTCTGGCAATGCACAAAGGAACACACTGCTCTGGCTTTTATACCTGCATGTATGGTTGCTGAAACAAGAGGTGCCCAAGCTTTTGCAATCAGTGATCCCGTTAAGCATCAGTGTGGAGCTGTGAGAGGACCTGATGATGCAGTTTCAGCAGGCTGGAAGATCCAGGCAGGTAATGGATCTTCTCTGAAGGAGGCATCAGGCTGAGGCTGTGACCACTCCTTGTGCTGAAAGACTCTTTTCCAAGCAGTGTCTTATTAAGCAAGTAGTACTGGCCCCATTCTGGTAATTGTACACTGCCTACTAAAGTTCCCTTGCAGTTTTAATTGCGGAAAAATTAATTCTTTGCTTCCTATCTTGAACTATGCACAATTATTACCATATGCTTATGTAGCCTATATATATATATATGTATATATATACACACATGTATGTATATATATAAAACTAGAACTGACTCAATTTCCAAAGGGAACAAAATTACTTCTGTGTTTAACTTTGTACGAAGTTGTAAAACGGTGTGCGATATTTTAGAATGAAGGATGTGTCATAAATTTAAAGGCCACTAACATATGGAGAAACGGCTTTTGGCATGAAAGTTCACAGTTTCTTTTTTTAAAAAAGAAAACAGGAAAAATGTTTCACACTATTAAGTAAAGGCTTATGAAAGCTACTTCTCTTTTGAATTTGTAACTCAACTCTCACCATTTTAACAGAAAGACTGTTCAAGACAGCCTCAATTTTTTATGAATAGTCTTTTTGGAAGAGTAGGGAATGCCTCTCATTCTCTGTCAACTGCTGCAACCTTGTCTTTTAAACCCCTAGAAAGACTCTTTCTTCTTCCTGGACTTCACAGGAGAAAGTGCACTTTGTCTACAGACCTGAACTCTGCAAAAATTAGGAACAGACGGAAAGAAAGGCATAACAGAAACATGGACTAAACTTTTGACTGGGAATTTTGCCTGCACACGAGCTACAATTATTTTTAAGAAAACTGAGTTTTTAATCCTATGTATTGACATATAGAAATCATCATCAAAAAATCATCTTAGTCCTTCATTTATTTTGCTTTTGGTCCTCAGTTAGTGAGCTCCGTACTGTGTTTGTGGTGATGATGGGCTTGTTGGCTAAGGCTCTGTTATTACCGGCATTTTACCCTGAAGTGGAACAGAAAAAGCTGTAAGTTCTTTAGCACAATAGCATTAGTTGGAATTATCAGCATCCTAGTATGTCCATTAGTGAAGTGCCTGGAGCTGATAAGTCCACATACTGCTTTTTCCAGTTGGGATGCTATGAATTAGGTAACTGAAATAGGTCTCCCTATGTACTTTTAACTATCACCATACTGCAAAGCACTAAAACAAAGGTTCTTCAGAATCTCAGCTTTTAATTTTAATTGCAATATTATTGCCACACAACCTGACTTATTGAGGACCTGCTACAGACTTAGCAATTTCTCTACCAAATCCAGTGATAAAAGTTCAACGGCTTATAACTTAGTCGTATTTGGTTATAACTCAATCATATTTAAGTAGATTTTCACATAAAGAGCAAAATATTCATTGTCATTCTTTCGCTCGCAGAAAGACAAGAAAGACCTGAAAATACAAGTCCAGACTGTTCAGTTTTACACATTCCTAAGAAAACGTACAGTTATGTAGACAATGACAGGATTCCTATTAGCTCTACTCATGCAGATTAAAGATATAGCTTACTAAGTATCTACTCACTATCTATTAACATCTAAATTTAAATTTACTGCATTTATTGGTTTATAGCATCTGATTAATACAAAGCCTCAGAGTAATACAAATCACCTCAAATTCTGGAATTATCTTCAGTTAGGGATTAACAGCTATGTAAAAGCATTTAAAAATAATCTGATTTATATTATATATTTTCCATCAAACTCAAGAAAAAATGTAGACTACAGTAAGAAAGGCAGAAGTATTTCTCAGTATGACATTATATGACCATAAATTGAAAGTAAGGTCTGTATGTCATCAGTTCTCTCTACTCTTCTAAATAATTACAGCTTAGACCTGCCTTTCACCCGTTGTGTTAGTCTTGTAATAGACCGATCCACAACCATTCAAACAAACTCTTATAAAGGTAAAAAAAAGTACAGCAAACAATGCTAGCATCTATACCTGACCTTGCTGTTTTTCTGTCATTCTAAATCTGTTCATAGGCTTTAATTAACTGATTTCAGTCTTGTTTCATCTCCTGTCCACTGCTTACCACCTTCAAACAGGACTCATAGTGACATCTACTGGGTTAAATTCAGACTGGTAATTGCCAGGGCTCCTCAGAAATGAGAAAAAAAAAATCTGTGGGCGTTTGACTTTCACTCCTAAAAGCATGAGAAGTAATGAAGTAAATCAAACCAAAAGAACAGCAGCCACTGCTTAAGCAGATTATTTACACCAAAACCTTCCTAAGTGACCTGTATATTGTAAATCAAGCCTAGCACGAGGTAGTCTATTGTCAGGCTGTAGGTGTAGGGGTTCAGCACACCTAACACATCTAGTTGAAGGCTAGACACTGATATTAACAACAAAAAAATAATTTTATTGTAATCTATACAGAACCGGCCTTCCATTCTCTTTGTAAAAGGAGGATATTATTGCAAGGATTTTCATTTATTTTCACTCCTTAAATGTAGGTGCAGTGAAAACACAGTCATGATTAAGCTAATGAAGAGCCATTGAAACTTACTTAATATCTACTGTAAGTAACACATAGCTAATTAACTTAGAACTATTGTATCTTCAGAAGAGCCTTTTTAATACTGCAGAAAATGAAAATATTTTTTTAATGTGTGCATATATATACACACATATATAAAAATACGTATCTGAAACTTACCATTAGGTCTTTTTACTGGTAAAATAGTAGACATTTTGGTATAAAATTTCTGCACAGAGACCACTTTAATAAGTTCTGCCCATCTACTGATTTCATTATTAAATAACTATCTTGTGCAAGTTTACTCAGGCATACCATATACTCATATTTTAGCCTACATATGAAATATTACAAGTTTAAAGTTTGTAAGTATTTTAATTTGAACACAAATTATTGCTGTTTTTAAGACTGCATGGCAAAATGAGGGGTAAGCACAGCCAAAGAGGACATCCCCAGTTGTGGTCTGTCACACTAAACAGTTCACCTCCTCTGACAGTTTAATTCAGATATTAACATTCCTCACATTGTAACCCTGTATTTTGGTGACAAGAACATTCCACAGAGCAGAAGATGAAAGATAAATGGATGAGGGAATGGTTTTGCATACAAAAACCCAGGCCAGAAAGTATTTACTAATATCCAAATGATGACAAGTCCAAATACAAAGAATGCTATGTTAAAAGCTCTGATCATACACAGTCTCAGACAGCCAGAGAGCATTTTTCTTTTTTTCCTAAACTCTACAGCACAACAAAATTTCAGCTTCTCAGATTACTGAAAAAACCAGGCTCTCTGTGTGTGTATGTGTGTGCATGTGTTCAGAATCGTGCACAATTTTGCACTGCTTCTTCAATCTGCGCGCACTTCATCTCTACTGTTGTTGGTCAAAGCTGGCTTCCCCTATGAATCTAAAGAATTATGTATTCAAATAATTGTGATTGCCTACCCTTTAAAAAAGACTACATAAAAATAGAATCAGCAAATTCCTTCACAAAAAAATTTGGTGTTTTTGTTAAATTTCTGTGTAAATTCTCTAACTCAAAGTCAAAAACATACAGCTTAGTTATTTTAAGCAAAGGTGCTTAAATAATCAGTATTCCAAATGTTAGGATAATGAATTAGGTGGAGACAGACAGACAGACATTCTACAGGTCAGGAAACAAGCCAATCTCACACAGTTTACAGGAAAAAATTTTTTTTCTGAGGTCATAATTATTTCTTATCAGATTTTCTGCACCTTACTCTACTGCATCTCACATTGCCTTCCACATCTCACATTGCCTTCCAAGTGAGGAAAGGGATGGGATTAAGCAGAACACTTTGTAAGAGACAGAACTTCTTTATCAACCACACAACAAAAATGTATGCTTTTAAAGAGGTTTTTTAAAACACTGAAGGATATATGGCCCAAACCTGCCAGCAATGCACGTCAGAGGGAGAGGGTGAAAGGGCCAAAGAGATAACACCACAAGTGCAGCTCAATACCCATGGCCCATCATGTTTTCCTTTGTGGGTTACATGCTCTTGCACTGGTGTGGGAAAAGGGCAGCCAAAGAGCTGTTAACTGCGATGGCCTAGGCACTTCAAAAAAATATTCAATCACATTTGAATATAGCCCGAATTAGCCCAAATGAGCACATAAAGGATTTCAGATAGGGCAACAGAACCACTTACACTTAAAAAAGTATGTATGCAAATATATCACACTTTATTTCCCTCCTGATTCTGCCTTAAAAATAGGCTGACAACCAAGATTCTGAATTATCGTGAAAAATACCTTCATGGGTGGCTAGGTGAGCTGACAGATTAAATAACATTTTTGAAGTGTACAGTTACTCACGGAATTTACATGGATAATTGTAAATGCCCTGTGCATTGCAGCAACTGGAGAGGCTGGACTGGTTTGGCTGCAGCAAATGAATGTTTATCATAGGTTTAATTACCCTGCCTCTTGGATAGGGCTCTACTGCTGAGCTTTGTGCTGCACAGCTGGTTTTACTATGGGTACTTGAGCCAGATTCTTTGGAGAAGGTAGGGATTTTATCACCAAGTTGTTTTTTGTTTGGGGTTCCAGTTAAAGAAAGGTTACCTTCTCTACTCTAGGGGGGGAAAAAAAAAGGCATTGCAGTCATAAAATTAAATTCCATGAATAATTTCAAGGATTATGAAGCAAATTCTGTTGAACGTCTGGCTTTTTTTTTTTCCAAGTTGGAATATTTAATTTATTAAGTAATTACTGTGCTGAAGCAAAGAACATATTTCAGGAAATGTATAATATATTTATACTATGGTTAAACATGCCTGTACATGTTATGTAAAAAGAGAGAGCCTCTCTCTTTCTCAATTAAATAGTCATGAAGTCAAAGGAAAACATTCTTTCAACAAATGCTTGAAATGGCTTCCTTCTACCCAGAGTTACTGAAAATTCAGTCAAGATTTGAAACATTTCCCGTTACATTATAAAGACAAATGCAATTTTTAATGTATGCAATTGCGAATATCAATTTATCAATCAATGAAATGTTTTTAGTTCCTAGTAAACGAAAATATCTGTTCAGCTGTAGTTTCTAAAACTAACAAAAATGTCAAAAGCTACAAGAACATCACTTAAAAAAGTGACGCATTTTCTGTCATTCGAAGGCTGAAAATGTTAATAAAACCTTCCTCTGTAAGAAAAGGACAGTAATTCGTCCTGACACTTATCTTTCGTGTTATTTATTTGGTACCTCAAATTGCGAAGGGAGACGTTTTTTGCTTACGAAAAAGGAGTGTATCAAAGAATGCCAAAAAAGGGAAAATGCAGGTTTCTCTCTACCTAGCACACTACTGAATCATACCAGCTGAGTCATATTGCCATCATTTTTCAGAATTAGATTCAAGCTGATTCGCTTATTCTGCTAGTAGTTGTCATACGGGAGTAAGTGCATTCATCTTTCTTTCCCTTTACTATTTAAATAAAGACCCCCACTGCTTTCGTTTCTCAAAACCTCATCCGCAATCTAATAAACTATTCCACTGGAGGAAGAAAAATACACCAAGGCAAGGCAATACAACTCATCTCGCCACCGAGAAATGTGAGGAAGGAAAAAATGCCACCACTGCACTGAGACATGCCGAGATCCAAAACAGTCCTAATGCACAATCCTGTTTTAGGTCTCACTGCGTCTGGTGCAGGCACACCTTTCTTATCACTCTGAGCAAATCTCTCATGAACCTGGTTTGGCTCTCTTTGATCTCATCTCCTCTCCAGTGGAAATCTCTTCGGATGCAGGAAGTCCAGAATTCCAATTATTAGCAAATGCATTCATTCTGATAACATTCTCATCAGCAATGAAGAAGTAGAACAGGTCAAGATGAATAATGTTTTTTAATTTCTAAGTGATCTCTATCTGCGGATTTATCCCTATTATTTGTGAAGGAGGACAGAACATTACATTGGAAGATGACTAGTCTTCTTGCAAAGCACTCAGCAACATAGTTGTGATTTGTGTTGCATGTTAGTGATATCATTTTAATGAAATATGCATCTCAAAACTTGGACCATTTCATGCACAATTATTTTCAAAGAAGCACTGCATTTGACTACATTTTTTTCTAGGCAAACAGCTGTTTTTCTGGTATTTTCAGTCTTGTCAAATTTATCTGTGAAAGTGATAAAGTTAAACTGCATAACACTTTGTGAAAAATTCAGCAGCAATTTATCCTTAGCATATGCTTGTCATTTCTTTTGCTGAAAGTTCTTCCAGTGTTTCTTGCTCCCTTGGACTAGCTCTTAAAATTTTTATCTCTGTATCTTTTCCCTGTACAAGAATTGAAAAGCTTTGGAAAAGAAAGGGTAAGAAACTGGGATGACAAAATAACCACAATAATTCAGTAAAGAAAGAAGACTTATTTCTTACCAAATTCTTCTTCCCCATCCTGGTCATCTATTAAGCCTACTGAGACTCCCAAATCCATGCATTTCTTGCTATGTGCCTTTGACTTCATATGTTTTGTTAAATTTCCTTAAGAAAAAAAAATAAAACAGTAACTACTCTGTTACTATAAATGTCTACAAATATAAACTCAGTGTGTTTATCTCTTCTTCAGGTACATTTATAACAACCTGTATGATTTGATTTCACAATTGCTAGAACCTTGTCCCTCAGTGCAAGCTGTCAAGGGCTGAGGTAGATTCACCATCCTGAATGCTACTAGCTCTCTGGCTACGTTTCCAGAAGTTTTTTATTGAGATACAACAGAATAGGATGGAAATCCTAGATGATGATGTATTTTGCACTGTGTAAGACATCCTTCCTTTGTTTATGGCAAAGTATAAAAAGGCTGATTCAGTCTTCAAAGTCATGTTGACAAAACTGTTACACGAAACTAAAGTTCATATCTTGCCGTTCTTTTAGTATTTGATGAATCCTATTTTTAGTGTAAACATTTTTACTGCCGACTTAAGCAAACACATCAGTTTTATTCAAAATCAGAACACGAACATATTTGATCTCAATCTCAAAAATGAATGTGTTGCTGAGAGGCCCAACAGGCTGCTCCCCCTTGTCCTTTGAAAAGAAAATATGGCAAATACCATCAAGAAAAAGTTAAGAGTGGCTCAGATCTGTAAATGACAAGATTTATAAAATGCATGTTACTAGAAGTAACTGCTTACTTTATACTGAAACTTCCTATTGTCTCTCAAAAAAGTTTCTTTGAGGTGTTTAAATGGGAGAAAGTACAGTGTAATGGTGACTTTTCTACGGTTATGGAGTACTTTATTTCTGCTTTGAAATGAAGGTAGTAACTCACCCCAAATGTTGAAATAATTGTTATGAACATATTGACTCACAAATAGCAAATTTTCCAGTTTTACATACTGCATGAAGTTGCTGACTACACTGTCTTGTTATGAAGGGTGGTTTACCAAATATCGAGCACCCAACTGTGTGAGTGACTCTGCCAGCAGTAATGGCAACAGCTGGGCATACCAGCTGCAGAAGAGGACATGAATACAAGTATCTGCTACAACTGAAACCAGGGAGAACTTCACATGGGCAGAACTTAACTACTTGAACTTGGCCAGCACCCCTACTCTGCAAAAACCATAATGAGAATTTATTGGGTTTGCACTCCAGCATTTCATCGTATTGGCAATATGATGACCCAGTCTGCCGGTTTGCAGTGATAAGTTTTGACACATCTAAAGCCTATTCATCCCACTTTGTGCAGCACCGGGTTATTTCTTGGAAGTTTTCCACCCAACCACTGAATAGCATTGAACCCACTAAAAATACAAATGTTTCTGAGGTTACAGCTGGGGGGATTATTGCTAAATTATGTTCAAGGCCAAGAAAAATTTTATGGCTTAGAATTCTTTTGCTGAAAGTATTTTGGCTGTAAATTTCTCTTGCCTGGATCTACCACTGTTTATTATACTGCCTGCTTAAACTAGGATGCAGTTAAGTCTCTATTGTAAACAGGCTTTAGAAAGTAGGGGTCCAACTCTGGGTCTTAAAAGGTCAAGTGGAAAGTGAATCTTGTTCTTCAAGGGTAAAAAAAATAATTTCAATATAGCAATTTAATAAAGGCTAATTTCTTTCCTAGAGCAATTTGTTGAGTGCCAATATGAGTACAATATATGTCCACCTCATACCTCCAAAAGATCAGTGCTTCAGACATAAAATTCTGTGTCCCATCCCTATCTAGGATGAGCAGCTAACCATCTCACTTGTCTTCACCTAATTTTCATCATACTCCCAGGATTTCCCTCTCCCACTCCAGTTTCTCACCCACTGTGGCATGCCACACAGTTAATTCATATGTAGATGTGATTATCTGAATAAACATACAGAAGATAAAGGAAAAGCAGGAAATTGGAAATTACAAATATTTTGAAGCATTAGACAATAAAACTCCACAGAGAGGTAACCTCTTTAGCTCATGAACAGCCAATTATGAAAAGAAAAGAATTCTACTTTAAAGCAGAAAATAAAAAGGGGAAAAATGTACACAGTAAAGTGCACTTGCCTTTAGTTTTGAAGGAAAAGTTGCAGTAATTGCAGTGGTAAGGACGGACATCTGTATGTGTGCGAATATGCTTCTTCAGCATGCTGGGCTTCTTGCAACGTATTCCACATTCTTCACAGATGTACTTCCCTCTCCCTCTTCCTCGAACATAAACATAGTCTTCATTTGACTTGTACCTAGTAACAGTACCATAAGAGTAAGGCAATCAGTTGTAATGGGAAAATGCTAGTTAAAAACACCAATCTACTAGAATTTCTAAAATAACACAGTAGATGAAAATGAATGACTGAGAAAACCAATCATGCTCTTTTTCTGCTCAGCTTCTGCATTTATCTGTTAAATTCATGTCAATATTTTTCTCTAGGTAATCAGATTTGTTTAGGAATAACAGCTTATCTTTTTTAATTAAGGTACCATTGATAGTTAGCATTTAAAGATTTCAAATTTCCTCTTTGCAACACAGGAACATACTTTTTAAAGGTGTCAGTTCTTGGAAGCAGGTTTGGGCACCATGCGAAAGCTTTAAAAGAGCATCTTTAAGGCTTTGCGTTGGATGCAGAAAAGGAACAACATTAGTTACGACAATGGGTAAGTCTTTAAAATTCCCTATCAATGTCTTCTGGACTCAGACTATGGGGACTGTCTCTAGATGAAAAAAAGTCATTCAGATTCAATTACACCCTTCATATTTCCACTCAAGGATACCAAAGGTTGCGCTTAGCTTTTGTGACCTGGTCCCTGCAACGTTTGGATCTGTGCAGAGACACAGCAATGCTGGTAATAGCTTAACTGCTTGCCCAGACTAGATTCCAACTGGGAACCAATAAATGGAAAGCCCTAGAGCGGACCACCAATTATGAGAACAATAAAATATGCACCACTTGTGCTCCAAAATTGTAGAGGTGTCACTGGCATTTTTCTGTTTAAAAAATCTGTTTTCTACCACGTTGTACATAGCGCAACACTGTGGCTAAAGTAACTGTTACTCGTATCAGGCAACAGATTTAAAGTATTATGGTGCAGGGACTAGGGCTCTCAGTAAATATTTCCATGGCACTTTTCAAATCAGGAGTTCTCCAGGCTATGTATGCCACAGCAAACTGCCAGACAGCCTATATCACAGGCTGCTGCTTAGCCCCTGGACTATATCCTCTCTAGTTACAGTTATACAGCCCTACTGCAGAATAGCTGTTATTTATCATGTAAGAGAAATACAGGAAAAGAATTTACATCTCTGGCTGTATTTAGCTGCCTTTACTGCTGATTAATGCTTGTTCCTTGGAAAAAAATTGAATTGCACTGCCTACTGTTCTTTATTTTATTACCCCTTCTCGTAACTCTCATGGCTCCATGATTCTGATGACTTTCCATTTTTCTTGGAAACATAACCAACATCCACAGACCACAATATGGGAACTGTTGCTTAAAATAAATCAATCAGGAAGCAATATCTCTGCAAAGTCTAGAATCAAGGAAAAATATCTTTCAGATGATACGTAGTATACAAAGTACAATACTTGCCCTCCATCAAATATTTTAACTCTTCTTGGTACAGTTTTGACAAAGGAGTTTTCTTTATCGTGCTCAGTGCTTGATTCAGAGTTTTCCTTATTGCTGAATTCAGTTGCAGTCAATTTTTTTCTATTTAATGCTCGCTGAAAGAAAATGAGATATGCTTATCATTAAAATTAGTGTCTTTCATACGCTATTCAAACATTCAAGTTATGATGAATAAAAGCATCATAAAAGCCACAATTCTAATAACTGGTTTTTGAAACTGTTAAGATACATGAAACAAAATACATCTTTTGCCAAACTTCTTCTCTAATATGCATTGTATATTTGTGGACAGCTAAATCTACATGGAGATTATGGCTCTGTAGGAAATCAGGGATGCTTTGAATCTGCAGTAGGAGATGCCTCTTTTTTCTTTTGGGAAAGTGAAGGTGATGCTTTTTAGCTACAGATAGCCTTCTACAGAGAAGGATGTGTACATTCAAATCCAAGTGCTTCCTAAACAGCTACAGCATTGCTCCCCTGCACTTGATGTGGCAGTGGGACCAACTTGCCTGCCAGTCAAGGAGCCGCCTTCCCATGGCAGAGCAAAGAGGAGAAGAGTGGGAAGGAGAGGTATACCAAGGGAAGATACTAATAGGTAACGTTTCTGAGTGCTAATATTTTCTAAAAAATATACCTGTTTTGGTGTCGAAAATGACTTCACAATTTGGTGAGGTTACCCTTCCAAAGCAAGGCTCCACAGTTCATTACTACTGACAGACCAAATTACAAGAAAAAGCATACCAGTTGCCTAGCAGAACAAAATTACATTTCTCCATTTTCCCAAATTACTAATAAAGGGAACTTTTTTTTTTTTTAAAGAAGGATGAGTTCCCCGAACATTTCCCAGTTGAAATCTACTCCTTCCAAGTCTAGGGTATTTATAAAATGGGCAACAATGAAGGAACGATCTAATTAGCCAGCAATTATTACTGTTATATTTATAAACTGTTCTACCCACGTAGCTGGCACATTTACCACATTTGCTCATATTGATAAGTGAATAAAATTATGAGAGGAAAAAAAAAAGTCTGGCCTTATGTTTTTCACTCATTATAAAATTTAATGCTGTAAGCTTGTGAATTCTTGGCAAGAGGAATGACTTCACTGGCTGACTTAAAATGACTGATCAATTATGCTGTTCATTACATATATTGAAAGATGACATCATTCTGGCACTCGGTCCTTGCCCATTGTCCTTCACACAGCCTCAGAGACTACCTTTACTTCTACTTTCCATCTGATAAGGAATTAACACAGATCACAGGAAAAGCATCTTCCTATTCAATTCAAAGTCCTAGAAATATGCACATACACAAGCACTGCTCCAATCCATATGCCTTCATACAGACCTCTGGATTGATTTGGGCTGCATTTTCAAATATCCGAGCAGTTCTACCAAAGCACACATGACAACTCTGCCTGTGTGTAGGAAGAAAGAAATTTCACCCTGCATGTTTTAACAGCACCCATACAAGGTGGATGAGAAATATCAGAAGTGAAGCTTATTCCTGGCAACTCAGCCATGCTGTAGTTCCTATACACTACCTGGTACATGAATTGCTTTTGTTTCCACTGCAAACAAAGAATGACAAGGTGACATTTGTGGTTAAACAGGAAAAGTCATGGAAAATACAGAATACACACAATAAACCCAATACCACATAAATATTCACAGCAGCTGGAATAATGCAATCTCTAAGTTCCTGATCATTCAATCCTAAATATTAAGTATTTTTTCCAGATTTACTTTTTAGGAATGAAAACACAAAGGAAAAAGAAAGATTCCAGCAGTATTTGGCCCATGTTGTTATCCAAACTATGATGAAACAGTGTTATAATAAATTGTATATTCACAAAAGCATCCGGAGTGCAAAAACTAACACAATATAGTATAGCCAAATACTTCTGATTCTCTCACCATCCCTTCTTTTTTTTAAACACATGTATTTATGTACAGGGATAAGATAGCCTAACACAGGTATTCAAATTACTATTTACCTCTGCTGATGTACTTTAGTTTACTGGTTATATGCTATTTTAGAAATTGCTTCAGTGTCTTAAACATGCAAAATGCTGCTATCAAAGATGCTCTAGCAGAAACACTGAGTTTGTGTCACAGAAATCTACAGAAATGCTCACTTACAATGAAAAAAACCAGTCTGTTTAGTTTTTTATGAAAAATTCCAACTGGATGATGACGACGATTTGGGCCCTCTGTACCTTTTAAAGAGCAGCCATCTCTAAGGAGCACAGGTTTCTTGTGTGGAAATCCTTTAACGTACCTCACCTAAAATCCACCAAACCCCCACACATACTGGTGGAAACGGCAGAAAAACAGCAGCACTGTAAAATATTCCTCTCTACCATTGCTTATGCTTTCCGTTTCTAACACAGTCTTGTCTCTCTTCTCCCATAGAGACAAGGACCATGATTCATTTCTACTTCACTCATTTTGCTCTGATTTAACTCCATTGTCCTCAATTACTGGTATGAAACTGAAAAAAAAATTGCTCTTAGGGCTGCCCAGAGACCAGAGTTCAATAGATACTTCTGGTACTTTACAACATCCTTTGGAAAAAAAACATGCTCACAGCCTGAATCATCAACATTATAAATTTCAGATTAGAATATTCATTAAACATTTTTCCCATTGGCACACAGCCACTTGGGGAAAATGTTTTTAATGTCTTTAAACTTTTATTAGTTTACACATAAAAATCTTCTGCATTTAACTACTTTCTAGTAGTGAGCTGGACTGTTGTGGCACATCATCCAAGAAAGGAAAGCTTTCCACAGTTAAGAGAAACTTTCCATTCTTCAGCCTATTCTTGCTCAAAAATCATCACCCTGGAATATTGCACACATTACTGATTCACTTCAGGAAGTGGAGCCAAGATCAATACGGGGGCTTGAAGAAGACCTGATACAACACCAATGACTTCAGGTGAGGAAAAATGGTGAAAAATAATAATAAATGGAACAACAAAATAAAAAGAGCAGGGAGATTATATAAGCCTCTGTGCAGGTGAAACCGCCTGTTACATTTTCACGTGCTGCACTCATTCCAGGACCTTCTTTTATAATAACATTTTGTGGTTTGTTTTCTGAATCACTGGAACGTGGCAACTTCACCTATTGCCTCTGAGCAGTGAACTGTGAAGAGCAAATAAAAGCCAGGGTTCTTTATTGTTTGCATTTTGTTCATGTGTATCTTCGTTTTCCATGGTACCTATTTTTGAAAGAACTGCTTTTTTTGTGACACTGATTAGTAGTGGTTATGCAGTAGCATGAAATCTCTGTAAACATGACTTAGTTCTGGGGGCAAACTCAGGAACAGTTCAGCAAGTCGCTTTATCTCGATGAGAAGATCAGCAGTTAAAGCCCTATGAGTAGAATATGCCAAATCAATCTGTGAGAGAGGAGGTGCTGCATTTTTATTATTTATAAATTGGATTATAGCAGCACTTAAAGCTCTCCATCAGGTCAGGGTTAAAATGTGCAAACCACTTGAAAAAACAAAACTCCCAGAGACCTGCAATCTAAACTGTGGTTCCTGAAGGAACTCAGAACCCCATCAACCTTTTAAGCAGAAAATCAATCATATTTTTTTTAGAATTACTTGATAATTTGTTTTTTGGCTTTGTGCTTCTTTTTTTAATGGAATGTTAATTTCCAAAAGGACCTTCAACATTTTCCATCCTTAGTCTCAAATAAAAAACCCAAAACAGTAGAGTTACTGGGCCTGAACTGAATGAGGAATTTCAGTTTCTGCTTTTTTCAAACATGGCTTCTGTGAGGAAGTTTCCGAGATGGCATGAGCTATTCCATTACCAGGTCTGACTGGAGACTGGTAACACAGAAGTATATTCTAGCAACAGCAGCAGCATCATTTTGGAAAGCAGCTGAAATCCTGCTGCCTGAGTCATTAGAAAGGAAAGCAGACAAGCTCTGGAGGTCAAAGCACCTATCAGGTCTTTGAAATTTTTAATTTCTGCCTTCCTATACCTCGCTCACACCATCTGAAGTGCCAATTAAACTTTTATTGGTGCTTTCTCACTGCACTTTCTTCCTTCACAATGGCTCTGAGCAAACCCTGTAAATCAGCCACAAGCAGAGCTTAAGAACTCTTCATTTTCACAATGCTCATGCGCTTCATTCAAAACGTCAGCAAGCAAGACTGAAGAAAGATTAGTAACTGTGGTTCTTTGTGGCAGAAGCACTGTAAATGTACCTGACAGCTGCCTATTACAGCATTTAAGCACTCCTGGAGCGTTTAAAAGGGTGCTGTCAAAATATTTTTTTTAAAAATTATTATCCATTATTTATAATCTAAACAGAGTTTGTTTGTAGACAAAATCTTTTCTTCAAGAGGCATGCTGCAGCTTTGCAATCAGTGAGTTTCTTCTGATAGACCGTTCTTTAAAAATAAAACAAACATGAGTCAATGACACAACTGATGTGAGACTTGCCTTAGAAGGACTTGTTCAACTAGTACAATGAAAAAGGCTAAAAGTTTGATTCCTTTTTTCCTTTTTCTTTTTTTTTTTTTTAAATTTGGCACTATTAAGTACAACACCTCATAAAATGTATGAAGAAGTAGACCTAAAAAAAAGGTAGTAAGAGTTTAAACCAAGGCAGCACACTAACATGGAACCAACAATTCAATTCAATTAAAGCACCACAACAAAGCTGGCAGCCTGTATGTATTTTCTGCATGAGACATTATGGATAAAGTTTTGAACTCCAATATAAATACTAGCAAAATCTCCCACTGATTTCAGAAAGGACCAGGTTTAACTCTACGGCTCTTCTGGCCTTAAGGGTTTCAGTGCATCTTCTTGACTCGCCCTGTAATTCTGAAACTATTTCTTCCTCTCATACAGTTGCTTCCTCTCATCCTATTGCTTTTTTCCCCACACTGACAATTCTGTATCTTAGCAAAACATTTAGCAAACACAGAAGCATTCCAGGGTGACCTCTGACAGCAAATCTCTGTCACTCAACACCCACAGAGATATGGGTCTTTTCCCGAGCCTGTGGCATGTCTCCTCTAGAGGGACCACTGGCAGTACGGACCCCGAGTCCCATCCCAACGACCAGGGATTTTGCTGACGGCAGCCTGCAGGAGTAGGACAAATTATAATTGCTTTTATGCCCCCACCAAAACACTTACATGCCCTGAAGGATTCTGGAGAAAGGGAGGTCTGTGACTGATGCTGCGTTTTTGCCAGCTCCAAAGAAGAGCTTGGCACCAAAGACACGGTATACACAGCAAAGAGGAAAGAAAAGTGTGAAATCAAGCACACTTCAGAAGGCTTTACGATTTCACTAGATGAGACAATAAAATATGGTACTGGGTCCATTAAAGAGACACAGACAGCTGCTGCCATACTATTGGGCAAGGAGCCACCTTTACCCATTCACAGAAGTGGTTCAATCACTACGAAACACCAAAACCAGTCCAAACCAGCACAGTTTTCGTCCTGTCTATAATAAAACTGTCCAGCAAGTAAAATCCTGATCACAACTGTGCAGCCCCGACACAGCTAAGGAAAAAAAAAGTGGGTACTTTGCTCTGACATTTCAGACTCTGGAATGATATAGTGTTTTATGTGGGTCACAACCTTTCCCTGGATTATATTCCTCAGCGCAAGATTTAACATCACCTTTTGAGTCATATTCATCCAAGGAGTTGTTGGTGGTTTTACGGCAGTGTAAATTTTGGTATAAACTTTGCTATTTCTGTCATTATTTCACACCACTGATTAACCTAGATGGGAGAAAGGGAAATGGTATACTCCTGCTCGCACAGTTAGATGATCAGCAATTGTGAAAACTGTTTTCACGATGTTTCCAGTGAAAACTGTTTTCACAGACATGTTCACGCTGAGCACTGTTTTGTAACAGAAAATACCAACTGACCTTTAAGGCAAAATATGCAATTATGATCTTAAATTAACCTGTTTTAAGTTAAAAGTGTTTAAAAATATTTCTATCAGAGTTATTTTTGTTCTACCTTTGCATGACAAAAAAATAGTCAAACATATTCCCGCCACAATAAACACTCCATATACGGATTTAAACCCAGGAACTAATTTCCATGAAAAGCGATAAATCCTTATGAACAGGTTTCTTAATCGAATTACTTAAGATCTTTTTAGCAGTTTGATCCAGCATAACTAAAATAAATAAGCACATATACTGTATGTGTCAGGCATATTACATTCTCTAAAATATGAGGAAGCACAATTTCCAAAGCAAATCCTCTGTAAATGATCAGTATACATCAAGCATTGTTTAAGTACCTTGGTTAAGCTGTTCTTCCACTTGCTTGAATAGACCAGTACATCAGATCTGGGATGAGTAGTTCTTGCTAGAGTGTACAGTGGTTTTTCAACTTTTTGTTTGGAATTGAGGAGGGAGAGAGCTACCTTTGTCGACAAACCAAGTGGATTGGGATTGTTAGGATTAATGGTCCATGTAGAATAGGCAGAGATTTTCTGATCGTTTTGCAGCAGATGCAACGGTTTTCTCTTCATGAGATAACACCAGGTAAAATTTGTTGTGGTCTTGAGGCTTGGAAATGACAACCTCTGCATTTCTCCTGCATTCATGGCAGCCAGTGTTGTTACAGACTTTGCTTGGCCAGGGCTGTTGTGCTTGCTCTCATTATTGTTACTTGGGGACCTTCTTTCTTGACTACTACTTACAGCCTTGAGAATAGAATTCTGGTTATTCACTGGAGACAATTCAGATGGTTTTCTAACTGCAAACACTGGCGATGTTGAAGACTTAAGGTCTTCAGGTTCTGGTGACTTCTTTAGGGTTTCTGAAACCCCAGTGTCAGATAAATGATGGTCAGGCAAAGGCAGGTCTGAAGTACTGGCCTTGCTGCTTTTTTCATCCTGTGTAACACTGTCAGGATCCAAGAGGTGATTTTCAAGAGGCTCCGTGGTGCAAACTTGTCTTACCAAAACTGGTTTCTTTTGCTTACTAGTAGGGTCATTAGATCTAACATTCACTGAATGCAATGGTCTAGCATCTGTCATACAAGCAGCTCCACTCTCATCTTTAACACGTTTCTGCTGCTTTTCCATGGCAATATCTAAACTGTTGGCTGGGGAAAGCATTCGTTTACTTGAAGCTGTAGCTTCTGGTTGAGGGAAGAGTCCACTAACTGGCACTTTCTGAATGATATTTGAAGAGCTTGACAAAGGTGAGTTTCTGGTTCCATTTTCTGGTTGTGAATTTTCAAATTCGAATGAATTTGGCAAAGTCCTCTGATAATCTTTGTGAGATTTTGGCAGCTGAGTTTTGCCTTCAAGCGTTGGCACTGTCACAACATTTGTATTGCAGATGGACTGATTTACCTGATCCTGGGTCACTAAAATGTGAGGAAGGGGTGTAACAGTTGCGAAGCCATAGGATGGCATACTGCTATGAATACGGACAGGAACCAGAAAAGGAGGAATCTGACTGCTGCAGTTATTAGGGACAATTTGCTTTAAAGGAGGCACAGAGTATGGATTAGACATGTCAGACAGTTTAGTCTGCATTTCAAAGGAGGATGAATTCTGATCCACCCCAACTTGACTTGGACCAGTCTGAGTTGATAAAGTACTTTTTAGCAATTTAGAAGAGCATGGCTGACCTATATGTAATGTTTTAACTTGAAGTTGATACTTTGGAGCAAAACAATCCTTTTTTTCATCAGGATGACAAGAAAGCGAGTCTGTGCTTGCTTGCTCCCCTTGGGCTGATGTTTTAGTAGATGGCTGAGAAGGCTGAGAAGGCTGATGAGTCAAGGATGGTTGTCCTTGATTATTCAACACATGATCTAGAGGCTGCTGAACTGAAGACAGGCTAACAGAATTACAACTTTGAATTGCTGAGTGAGGCCTGGAGTTAGTCTGTGAATACTGTGTACTTGAAGGAAAGTCCACTGAAGATTTGCCAGAGGTCTGCAGCTTGTGTAATGGCATTGTGGGCACATCTGTAGCATGAGCTGTCTGCAATGAAGAGGTTGATTTCACTTGAGGCTGTTGATTTTCTGGAGCAATATTTAAAGATATTTGTCTTACGAATGGCCCCCTCCTCCTTTCTAGAAGAGGCACGTGTCCAGCAGCTCCATTTGCAGATGAAACTTTCGGAGTGGCTATCTCCACAAGTGGGACAGGTTTTGATGGAGACATACTTCCACAGTCAAAAGACTTACTTCTGTAGTCCACAACCTCCATTGAGGGCTGTGTGCAGCTGATTTGCTCTGAGGCAGCACGTCTCATTTCCCGGTAATGAGGTCCAGGCACAGACAGTGCGTGTGAACCAGCAGGAATCATGAGGAATTCTGACGACTTACTAGCAGACTCTGCTTTGGAAGGGTTCTCAGCCTTCAAAGTTTCATCTTTATCAAGTGAAGTTGAGAAACTGGAGGCATGAGACAAGCTACTCTCCCGACTTAGGCTTCTAGAAAGTGTGGAGTCAACACTTGATTCAGCAGATGAATGCTCCATTTCAGCCAAGCGAATTCTTTTCTTCTTCGGTGGAAGCTTTTCTGTTGGTAATTTTGACAGTGTTTCGCTGCGCTGTGGCCAGTTAAACCTTTCTGTCTTTTCCTGGTCACTGCACTGGTTTTCTTGGTCTCTGTCTGGTTCTTCCGTGACCAGTATTTCAGGAACCTGGATGTTATGCTGTCGAACAAGTCTTGATGGCTGAAGTGGCGTGCTTCTCTCGTTAGAAACCAACTGGCTTCCCTGAACTTCCCCTCTAGGTGATTCTGACGACAAGGGTTGATGATGCTGGGGATTGTTCAGATAAGACTGTCTGTCTTCTTGGATTACAACGGTATTCAAAGAGCGATGCTTTGCAACCTTGTTGGGCTCTTGAGAAGAAACTGGTGATAGTCTTTCAAATGACTCTGATTTCTCAAATGAGCTATTTCTGCTCAGTGAATTGGTGTGCTGTATTACTGAAATGCCAGTCCCTTGTCTTTTCAACTCCATCTTTTCTTGCACAGCTGAACTTGCCTGCTTTTCAATGAGTGGAGCCACCTTTGGCTCAATAGTCTGATCTGTGCCTCGAGCCACAAGTTGAAGTTGGGAACTCTGAAGCAGAAGTTTGCTTGGTTGTTGTGATCCTACCACTGTTGTCGCATTGTATTTTGACAGACTGGAAGAATTTGCTGGCTTGCTTTGGCCTTCTGTGTTCTTCGATGGTATGCTCGTATCATTTTGCTGTGGGTCATCATCATCGCCAACACTTTTCATTTTCCTTCTTTTCCTTATCTGAGGTGTCTGCTCCCAGACGCCAGTTGAAGTAGTGACCCTGTAGTGTAGAATTTGAGGCTGTGTACTGTTTGTAACAGCTTTATGTTCAGGCTCCCGGATTGCTGCTTTAGTTTTAGGTCCATGCAACTCTGAACAATAAAATTTCTTGTGGTTTTCAAAATTTTCCAGTTTTCTATATCTGTTTCTGCAGGTTTCACATTCAAACATTGTTCCTCGCACCTGAGGGGACTTCTTTGTTTTTTCTAAATTTGATCCCTGTGCCAAGGATTTGCTCCTTTGTAATAAGGATTCACTTGATAAATTACACCCCAGATAACTTTCTTCTACAGATCGCACCAGTCCAAGACCTTGGCTTTCACCAGTGGAAGAATCTTCTATTGCTGCCTGTCTAACAAGGGTCCGAGGGTGTCCGCCTTGGTTCAGTGGAGTAGCAGGTCCTGATACAAAAACATCATCATATAAAGAGCCAATCTTATCATCAAATGACTGGCTTCCTCGAAGGGGATGAGAGGGAGGTATTACATTCGGAGGTACTGCTGAGTAACTGGTGGTAGGCATGGAATTACTTCGTGTTATAGGTAAACAGTCAAGGGATGGTACAGAAAGAAGAAAAACTTGCTTTGATTTCTCAGTGGGCGTAAAAGGAGACTTTGGTATATCAGAGCTTGAGCTAGTTCTTCTTCCCATGGGCTTTAAATCAAACTGGAAAGAATCTTTAAATATGTAGGATTTTGGTGAATCTATGCTTCCTCTTCTCGAAAGAGATGTTCTTCTTGGTTTCACGCTATCTAACTGTTTGTCATCTACAACAGCTTCATTATCAGAAATTAACTTTGAGATACGCTCCTCAAGAGTTTTTGTTGCCAAGGGAGGTCGCATTTGGCCAGAGAGAATTAGATTTTTTTCGGCACAAACAGTTTGTACCACTGATGCCACCACACCACTTGTTCGTGGTACACAGGGCAGGTTTTTATTTGGATCTTTCTCAGAGGTCAACAATCCCCTTACAAAAGGAGCTGGAGGGCTCATTGTTTGATCGGCACTTTCAGAACGAGAGAAATAACCAGAATCAGTACTACCTAAACTTCTGGGGCTCAAAAGACATTTTCCTTGCTGATCTTGAGAACCATCAGTTGCCTGTTGTCTCTGGAGCTGGGCATGCACTGATCCTACTGCAGATCCCAGCTGTTCCTCTAATAGGCCCACTTCTACTTTCTGATGCTGCTTTATGTCATTCTCCTTGAATGAGGCTGTATGTGTTACATTTGACTGAAGAGTTGTCACTTTAGAATCTCCTTTTCTCTGTGCTGCAGCAAGCTCGGGTGCGGGTTCTGTTACTTTTGGGCTATCAGCCCTTAATGGAGAAACATTTACAGGATGAACTACTACTTTAGGTAAAGCTGCCCTTACTTGAGGTTCTGCGTCATGCAATGAAGAGTCACCTGGTATACAATCTGGGTTGCTTACTGGAATAGGACTTCCTTTCTGCAATGTTTCTGCACTTGAGATGACTTTCATTAATTGTGCAGGTTCCAGTTCTTGATCATCTTGTCTTTCATCAGCAGTGCCTTCATCTTCACTTTCACCGCTTTCTTCCACATCTGAATGAATGCTAAGTGCTTTGTCCGAGTCATGCGATAAGAAGAGGCCACCTGAATCTGGTTGTAGAACAAGTCCAAGTTTGATAGCGTGTGCATGAGATTTTTTGTGCTTGTACAGATTGCTTTTGGTTTTAAATGAAAACCCACATGTCACACAAGGATATGGTCGCTCTCCAGTATGGGATCGGATGTGCTTTTGGAGAACACTGGGCTTGGCACAGGCCCGATTGCAATACTCACAGACGTATTTCCCTAGCTTTTTAGGCTTCTGGTCTTTTAAGAGGTTACATATTTGTTCTACACCATGGTTTACAACTGATGTTATCTGGGCTGAATTATACACCGGACCTATAGGCAAGTGTGTTGAACTCGATGTGCTAATTGACAAAGGTGAAGACGAACTTGCTACTAACTGGTTTTGAGAAAAAACCTGAGTTACAGTGGAAGATGAGGTGTGAACGACAGAAGTTGTTACTGCTATGCTGTATATCTGCTGGAGCTTGGGGTTTTCTTGACTCTGCTGTTGCACCAGTGACCTAGTTAAACTTGGACACATAACAACCTGGTGATTTTGTTGACTGGTCTTAGTAATAAGGTCTTGTGAATGAGAAACTGATTGGCCTTGTGCTTGTCCAGTCTTGGCTGTTGTTGCTACATGCACATTGTTCAACGTACACGGGTAATAGTGAGGTCCAGCTGCAAACTCATGCTGTGACAAAGCAGACTGATTTTGGACGCTTATTGTATTGGACGTGAGACTAGAAGAGGTGCTTACAGTTTTATTTGGTCTCAGTTTCTCTATTTGCATCCCATAAGGGGGGCACTCTTGTGCTAAGGTGTTCAGTTCAGGCTCCATAGCTTTTAATAAGACATCGAATGCAGTTCGCGTACACGGGGATGACGTACTGCAATCAACAAAATTAATACATTCATTACTGTCAGTCTTTGTTTTACTTGATGAGGAGTTTGAGGGAGGCTTCCTCTCTGCTGAGTTCAGTTGGTTTGCATCAGTATCCCCCGCTGCCTGCTTACACAAATCTAAGGACGGATGCGTCAGCGAAAGCTTTGTCTGCATTGATGCCTCAGATTTGGTTGTTTCAACACTTATCTCACTACTAAGTGCTCCCCCATTTTGTTTGGTACATTGATTTCCATTTTGCACAGGCAGGTGATCCTGTGCCATGGCGTGTTCAGAGGCATCTGGAAGAGCTTTTAGTGGTGAAGGCTCTATATTTTGTTTAATCTTGGCTTCAGTGGGGCTTCTCAAAGGCGATTTTGGTATTTTTTTAAGATGGTTTTCAGACACAATCTTTTTTCTTTTCACACCCTTAATTGTATCTTGGGTTCCTCTAGTACCAGCATCGGTGATTTCTGTTAAAACACAAAGAGAATAAAAAAGAATATTCAAACTGGATAATGCAGTATTTTTTTTTATTTATACCACTTTAGCATCTCTAAGTTTCAACAGTAAGCCCTGGGGCAACAGGACTGACGTCCGTCTCTCCAGCCTCCAATACTTTCTTTTAACAGTAAATGTATCTTAGTGAAGATCTATTTTGTTTTCATCAAAAATGAGCAATGCTTTCTAACTGATGCTCAAAGACATTACAAAAGTAATTCACTACAGGAAAGGCTTCAAAGAAAACATAAGAAAAGAAAGGCTACCGAAGGAATATTTTAGCAACTCCTTTTCAGATAAGTAAAAGAAGCCTCTCTCTTGCACTAGTTTAAAAATCCAAATTGTTATAGGAGGAAAATGAAGAACCAAGACACATATGTCATGTTTGTCACTTTTTCCATCTGTATGTCCCCGTAGTCAAGGAATGAACACAACTTCCTCACGGTTATATTTGTAAGTAGATTTATCATGGAAATGGCACAACCACCCACACCATCTGTCAAATACTGTATTTCAGAGCTCCAATTACTGAACTTCAATAGCATTTCAGATGAGCAACTATTGCGGATGAATAAAATCAGTCACACTTAAATGACTTTCTATTTGTGCATCATGAAACAAAATAAACTAAATTTGAATTATTTTAAAACTAGCTACACTTGTTGCTGATTTTAAGCAGATATGCACACAGAGTTTCAGGGGGGTAGTGAAGAGGAAACAAACTGGAGTATTATTCAGCAGAATAATTTTGCAGCAAGTACTTATATTTGTAGATAGTCCAATTTTCTCTATAATAAAAATACCTATAGACTGAATTTGAGTGTTGATACTTAGAAGCTTTTCTTTTTTATAGATACCTGAGTTACACACCTTTGTCTACCTCAAATGAGTGATATTTAATCTATCAGCTAATTCTTATTTTTGTTTCACTTCTTTCCTAACATACACGCAGTCATAGCCATTGCCTCAGCTAGCATCACTGGTAGTGCAGAAGAATATTAAATGGATGTAAATTCATTTTCTTAAGCTTTAACACACTCCTTCATCAGGCTGTTAGCCAAAACCCTATTCATCTGATTGCCAATATTAAAAGCAAAGAAAGAATCTGATGTGACTAGAGGGCTGATGGCTCTGAGAATGTTCAGCTGCACACACATTTTGGGAAGCAGCACTGAGTAACCCCATGCAGTATGTTTACCTGCACACTCGGTAACAGAGGTTTATGTGCACTTCTAGGTAAAGAACAGCCTTAAGACAACATATAAAGGACAAAATTCTCACAGTCAACTTCACAAGGAGGCACGTGGAGAAAGCTCTGACATACCAGTACCCACCAACCCTATGGTGCCCTTGGAGCGGCACAATTATCCCCTTGCAGAAACACCACCTGGCTTCCGTGCTGCAGTGGGAGGAAAGCCAAAGCATCGTGTGCATCTAACAAGAGATACTGCAGTCGATGAATCCAGGGTGGAATTCCTGCTCCACGGAGAGGAAATCCAGGCAATGCTTAAAGCTTGTCTAGCAGAACAGAATGCAAAGTGACCAGCAGGAGAAAAAAAGGCAAAAAGATGTTATGTTTTATCCATGCCAGAGCACAACCCAACTAGGATATGTGCTACTGCCAGACACTTGGAAATTCAAAATCCAATTTCCAACTCCATGCCAACTTAATTGTACGCATATATTCACTTAGGGTGAATGGATATTCAGGAGATTACCTTGCAAACTGAAAGATTAGAGACTACACATCACACAATGTGCTGGTTTTGGCTGGGGTACAGTTAACTATCTTCACAGTGGCTGGGAATTATGGAGTCTTTCTTGGCTGCGTGGTGCTTGGTTGCCAGCCGGGGTGAAACCGCAACACACATAATTTATAGCAAATGTGGAAGCTCTGCAGAACCCAATCTATTCCTCTCCCAGTCCTACTATGGAAAGCATAACTACGAAGAGTAAGAGCCTGTTTTGTCACATTCAGCAGTCCTATGCAAAAGATGCTTGAATCACTGGCTCCAAATCCTAGTTATGGGGACTGTGTGCTCCTCTTGTGAATCCAGAAAGAAGTTTCTGCAGTAATTCTTCACTTACATGAACTTTAGATTTATTGCTTTATCACCAAACCTATTCCTATTAGATTGGATTTAATATATTCAAAGCCAAGCAGTCTTCCATCACAGTGTTTTTTACTTTTCATTGCTTCACAATTAAACAGTGGCTTACAGTAATAAGTTATCACTGATATTATTAATGGTGAATTCCTTAAAATTCATAGTCTGCTGCAACAGTTTTTTCTTCAATAACAATAAAAAACAGTTTTACGCGAATCAAAGAGAAAATAACAAGGTAATTATATAAAAGGGTGCTTTTAGCCACGGTTTGGTGATCTCTCTGAAACATGGCCATGTTAATTGAGTGTAAGTAATTTGGTTCCTTTTATGCACACACTGTAGCTTTTATCCTGTCACAATCACGCCCCCACACCGATCATACTGCCAGTGTTTGTACCAGAGCACTACGGGAAGAGCTGGGCAGATTACACATAACTAGGAAGGTAAGAGTGTCAGGAATTGCAAACATTCAAGCAAATGTACGCAAAAAAGTCTAAGGTGTTTCATACTGCAGCAATTGAACAATCAAATGATGTGCTGCTTCCTGATGCCTCAGAATATTCAATAACTACTGTTTCTGGGTTCCAACCATGTAGTGCAAAACGAAAAGCGTACTCAACCTGCACTGGTGAAATGGAAACCAACACAGCTAAAAGATGTAATGTGGTTCACAAAAGCCTTAAAGAAAGTAAAAATGTATTTCTAATCTACCAATCAAGCAATTAAAAAGATTAATTCATTATGACTACAAGATCAGAATTTTCCATAATCTCTTTTCTGCTTTACTTTTTAAAAATAGTGTTCAACATATGCCAGAGCATAAGAAGGGTTTGGGAAATGGAAAAGGAAAGAAAAAAGAATAAACAAAGGCAATTTATGGACTGCATTATGTAGAGAAATAGTAATTTTTTTTCAGTCTTCATAACCACTAATTCGGTTGCTTCTATACCAATAAAATTCCAGTTTACAGAAATCATGATAACTAGTTTCTTATTTGTATATTTCTGACTCTACATCTTCTGTGATCCCAGAGGTGGAGTAACAGATTTGCTTCAGTGCACCTGTCTATAAAATCTTGTACTTTCTTGACAACGGCTTAACAAAGCTTAACAATAGTTTAAGTCCTGTGCCCTACTCCTGGATAATTTACAAATCCTTATTATTATCAATGGAAATATTCACCTCATGTTTGCTAACAACAAAATTTCTATCATATTCCGGGGAAAAAAGGAACTCCTGACAACTTTGTTTCACTTATTTTTAGCTTGTCATTCTTCTTGTATAAATCTTTGCTTTGTATTTCCAGTTTATGTTGAAGATATTCCACCACGCGTTTCTTAATCTACAGCTACATGCTTGCACAAAGGTCAACTGCATCAGTATTTCCAGAGGCATCAACAACACTGGTGGAAAGCGCCAGTCCCGAAATGCTACACACTCCTCTGCCTTCCAGAGCTACCAACTTTCAGGAGCGTGATGACTTGTCAGGGCCATGTACCCACATCAACAAACTGACACTGAACAAAGAGAATGTAAAAACATCCTCATATGGAAAAAAAACAGAAAAAAGAAGTTGATCTGCCTTTCTTTCTCTCCCTGATGCTCTGTGTGCTCTGCTCACCTCCCTCTGCAATCACCAAGCCCTTCTCATCAGTGGTAATTCCCCTTTTTCCCTGGTGGTATAGCGGTGCTGTTGAGAAGTGCTGTTATCTCAATCAGACGTCTAAAAAAATCTTTCTCATAAGTTGTATTATATCAAATAGGATTAAGTTACCTAGCCCAGGAGAAGAGGGGACACTGCCACTGTTCTCAGCACCTTGTCTTTCATATCCCAGGGACATCAGAGCATCTCTTTTGCACTTTGCCTGCTTTGGCTTTGTTGTTTGCTCTCTTTTGCTTTGGTATGAATTCTGCACTCAAAACATGACAAGAAAAAACTGATATTTCCAAACATGATTTTTTTCACCTACAATTTCTCTGATGCACGTCACTCTATGCACAGGAGATAGAGCAAAAGAATACAGGTGTGATGGTGTAGATAGCAATTTGGCAAAGTAACTCCCGCAGCAAATAAAAAGACGTTATAAGCGATCTGATTTTTTTCTTCCAAAGCATTTACTAGTGAACTAGACAGTGTCTTGACAAAATTATCTCAATGGTTTTGCTTAAGTAACTTCCAGAACTGCCTGTCTAAAAGCCTACATGTTATTATAACACCCACACTCTTTCTTTCCCTTCTAATAGAGCTACGTGCTTGCACTTAAAAAAAAGGAAGAGAGTAATAGGGAACCGAAGCAGGGCACCAAGCTCCCTTCTCCCTCAGTGCCTCCCTGTGAGCACGGAGCAAGCAACCACTATCTGTCCCTGCAGCCCAATGAATGGCATAATTTTCATCTCATGCACTCACTTTATGCTGCAGAATTTAAAAGAATCATTGCAGGCTTCCATACAAGAGACCAGATTTTCAAATCCAAGTGTCTGATCTTTAGCTCCTAATGTGTACTTCAGCTGCCAGGGCACTGCAAGTAAGATCAAGTCTCTTCTGAAAGTGTTCAGCTACTAACCGGAGCCTTAAACTTACGGCTAACAGGTTCCTCTGACACCTGACAATGCTAGCAATCAAAGATGGAAAGGTTTCCAAAAGAGAAAGACCATTAGTAAGGATCTTATTCTGATTAAAGCTAAGCTTCCCAGCGTCTTTACATACTTCAAATATTCTTATTCTTGACATCTTATACTTATTTAATTCTGATTTCACTGAAACTATCAAAAGCAGTCATGAATCACCCCACTGAGTCTGTTTGAATAAAGAACATCATTACGAGATAAAGAAATAAGTCTTGTCGGCAAATATAAGGCCACCAGAACCTAGATTAAATGCAGCAAGGAATAACTAAACTTTCATTTTTTATTAAATGTCCTCTTTAGCTTCATACTGCCTTCTTGTGTTAAGTACAGCCATAAATATTTTTCCTGAAATTATAGTTTTTCTGAAGCGTAAAACAAATCCCAAACAACAAAATCTTAATTACATAACCACATATACAACTATGAAAATGTTCACAGACAACAAGTCAACAGAAAGATTTGAACAAGATTAACACAAGCACCATGCTTAATTTTAAGTACAAATAGAATAGGATTTTAAAGTCAATCACCAAAAATTTTAGAAGTCTTATTTCAGGCGCATAATTTCAGACTTATTGAGATTGCCAGAGGGTGGTCACTTCCCTGTTTCAGAAGTCAGGAGGCAAGTCAAAGAACCTGGGGCACTCCAAGATAGCAGTGGTATTTAAGAACCTATGTCAGCAAGGTTAATGTATGCTTAAGTACTTTTATTACTGAGAACACCAGTCCTAACATATATAGACCAGACTCTTAAAAAAACTTGATCATCAAATGTAAAGCACATTTGGACATGAATTAATTGCAAAGAAAAGTAGGGAGGAGTTCAAAGGCCAAAGCCTTTGACAGGGATTGGATCAAGTGTTCATCTGTGCCAATGTTTGTCCCTTTGTTCATATCAGCAAATAGCAGACAATTAGATAAGGCAGGGATAAGGTGAAGATGGCTTCTTTTATTTCACACTGCCTGTAAACACATGATTATTTTCTTGGTGTTTTTAANCACTAAGATCTGGGTTGATATGTGACCCATCAAAGGTATTATACTGGCTGTCAGGCAGAGAGGGGTTCCCCAAGCCTCTTTAAAGGGTCATTTCACACTAGATTTTTGTACTGGAACGACTGTTTTATTAGCATAATTTCTCATTATTAACCAAACTAGCAAACATCCTACTAACACAAGCTCCAGGAAAGGTGCACCTCTGTTAATATGTGGTACCAGCACCCATCTGAGTAGTGCCATTAACCTCAATAACAGCACACATTTTTGTAAAGTCAAATTAAATTTTATTGCTCCCTACTATCACATCCTGGCAAGCCCATAAAATCAGTGCATGTCAAGCTTATATATTAAAAGTAAATGTAGAGAAAATGTATACTGATATATACACCAAGAAATCATACACTGTACCTCTATGACTAAATAAATTTTCCAAATTTAAAAATCAGTATTTCGTACCATCACAAGACAATTCAGGTAAGAAGTGACCTCAGCAAATCTCTAGTCAACCTCCTGCTCAAATCAGGGCCAGCTATGGGATCAGACTAGGGTCTTTAGGGCTTTGTCCTATAAGATCTTGGAAACCTCCATGGAGAGAGTCTAAACAGCCTCTGTGAGCAGCATCTTCAGCTGCCTGACTGTCCTTATTGGGAACAAGCCAGTCCACGCCACTCTTGTTTGAACTTGTTACTACTGCCTTTCATCCTCTCAACACGCTACACTATGAAGAATATGACTCCATCTTCATGACAACCCCCTCCAAAACCACCTCTTCTCAATCCTGAATGAGCCCTGGTCCCTCAGCTTCTCCTCAGAGGACAAGTGCTCCAGGCCCTGAATGGTTGTGGTCCCTCAATACTAAACTCACTCCAGGTTTCTGATGTTCAGCTTGCACTGGGAGGGGGGGCAAAACTGGAGTATCTAAAGGTGGTCTAAGGATTGATGAGCAGGGAAGATAATTCCTTCCCTTGATCTTCTGGTTGTGCTTTCATTCACACAGCTCACAATGCTGTGGCCTCCCCTGCTGCCAGGCATGCTGCTGGCTGGTGCCCAGCTTGCTGCCCACCACACTCTCAGGGCCTTTCCATGAAGCTGCTTCTGGACTGCCAGTCCCCAGCCTGGGGCTCCTCCTGCCTGGGTGCAGGGCTTTGCATTTGTACCTGTTGAACTCCTCCCCTGGTTGTCCACCTATCCAGACCTTACCACCTTAACCTGGATACAATAATATTGTGGGAGACAGTGTCAAAAACATCCTTAAAGTCAAGGTAAAAAATGACATCCAGTGTCCCTTTGTCCCCAAAATTTGTAACTTTATCATAGCAGTCTATTGAGTATTTTATGATAATCATCACAGCTTTCATTGATTTCAATTGTTATGAGACTGGAATATATAAAGCTGAATGTCTAAAAGTACTTTTGCTCATGTTTATATTCAATACACTGCTGGCATGCTTCCATAGGTCTTCATCTTATTAAGTCATCAGGATCAGAATACACACCAATGACGCATTCTCTGGCTGCACCAGGAACAGCATCCCCAGGAATCCTGCTTTTCTATTTTTCTTGTTGCTTAATTCCTTTTCCCACTTGCAACCTCCACCAAACAAATCACATCACTAAATTCTGCTCACATTTCATCTTAGTAATGGCAAAAGTAACAGACACCTCAACAAAACCAATGCAAAGTAAAAACATGCTGTTCATATGTAATTTTTGGGTTTTCAACTAAACACATTGCAAGAAATACTCATATTACTGGCTATCAAAAAGTAAGCAATAGTTAAGAACTGGCAAATATTTAACAATGTTTAGTATATATGATAAAGTTTAAACTATACAATCTATTGTTTCCACTAATTCTATATTAAGAGAAGTGAACTGACACTTTGAAGGTAACATTGAGAAAAGGAAGAAATATTTATTGCCTTAGAGTAACGTTTCCCTGAAATAATAGGCCTGCCTGTATTTCAAACTAGTGTGAGGGTGACAGGAGTTGGTGGTGGAGTGAGCAAGGGGTTCCTCAGTCCTCAGGTCTCAGCATCTCTCTCACCAGTGTTTGAACTGTTACACTACAGCTGAAAAGGGAGGATAATGTTCTGGACTGACTGAAGGTAGGGTGAAGAGATACAGATATGATCCAGTCATTTATTCAAAACATAAAAGGTTCGTCCCCAAGAAACAAGAACACATATAACCTTGTAAGTGCAGCCACAAAGGCATCCTCTGGGCTAATCCTCACACAGTAGGTGAAATACTTTGGCACCATAGCAAGGGCAGGGCAGATAAGCTTTATAAATTGCACAATAACATTTTAGCATACAGAAAGGGAGACACCTTTGCCCAGAGGCACACAGCTTCAACTTATCAGGAAGCTCCCAGTGATACAGTTTCATCCCAGGTGTGAGAGCCTGTCAACTCTTGTTTGGCCTTGGGACAGGTAAAGAGTAAATGATAAACTGCAGACTGGGGTTGTCTTCCTGGCAGCATCTTTTCAAGTCATGGATACTCACATCAAGACAACACTGACTTCTGATGGGGTGTAAGGACATAATTGCCCTATGCTAAGAAGACCAAGAAATATCTTCTTTACAAGAGTTTGGTCTCATTTTGTGCATTTAGCATTTTGACTTGAGTGAAGAAAGAAACCATCAGCAGATTTTTACCCATAAAATCAGCATGCTTGATGAGGAAGACCATGAAGATCAAACAGCAATAAACATCTGACAAGTGAGGTTAACATGAGAGCCTCATCTGAGAAATGCCAACATCCATATGTGAACAGGAATCAAATGCAACATTTCAGCACATTTGAAAATCTCTGACCAAAGTGAAACAGGATTATTTTTTTCCCCCAAAAGAATTAATTTCCTGCCCAGTATGAAACCCATTAAATGAAACATGACATTTGATATTGATCAAGATTTCCCACCATCATGTGTGTAAAGAAACCAGCAGAGGCTGAAACACTGTAAAGCTTCACAGGACTTAACATTGAAAGACAGAGGAAAGGCAATGCAAGAACAGCAGACACTGACCACACAGCCTATGGTTAATGCCTAACTACGCACACAAAATGGCAATATATGAACATTCAGCAAGGGCGTATACTACAGTATTTTAAACATGCAGAAAAAATCAAAAATATTTACTATATTAAGTAGCCCTATGGCATTTACAGAATAACTGTGCATTACAGCCCTTTAACATCTCCATATTCCTAATCTATACAGAATCCTTCATACTAATCTAAGAAAAATGATCACATCTTAAATGCTGTTAAGATAAAGGACATTGGCTAGGAGCAGGTGGAGAAACAACATTATGATAGCTAACATCGGCAGCAATCCCAGTCTGAGAAGTTCTTCCTTGTTGGGCACTCCAAAGACAAGCAAAAAGACAGGATGTCTCCCTAAGGCAAATTAATGAGCTCCCAGTCAAAGCCTAAGCAGAAACCAGTTCCACCTAGTTATCCATGTAAGAATAAAGCTGTTTAAATTCACTAAAATGCCTCAGGGACATCTGGAAATTTTCTTTGAACGTCAGGGAATATTGTCAACAGTTTCACAACTAAAGTACCTATTTGTAATTTAAGGATGTCCCGTTGTTACTGGAAAGTTAGGATTTGGCTAACAAATCATTAGAACAACTTCTACCTCTAACACACTGAAGAAGAAAGGCCATGAAAACAGAATGACAGACAGGCTCATGAAACAGCAGCCAGTTTAAGAGTTATCAGCACAGAGCAACTGCTACATGGTCAGATGAGATACTGAATATAAAATGCCCAAACATGGGTCTGAGAGGAAAAAACAGAAATGAAAGGAACAAGATGTTAACTAAATCACCCTTGCACATAATGATGTTCAAACAGAACTAGGCCCTTAGTCACATTCTCTGCATTTCTTTAACATAATCTTCCATTTGAAAAGTAGGGATCAAATGGAGCAATTTCCATACTGCCTGTTGCAACTGAGGAGGAAAGAAAAGGAGGAAAGAGATCACACCTAACAACCATACTACTTAAAAATAGAGAAAGGAACAGGAGGTTTGGCAAAGACAGTAGGAAAACTCTTACACTGCAGGTCTGTCTTTTGGGACTAAATGGCACTGTGAACATGACAAAAGCAGGAGAAGTTGATTTGATGGAAATCTAGACACAAAGAATATCCTAACCATGGAAGCTGGGTTTCTAGAGGCATTCTAGAGTGTTTCTGGCATTCTAGAGGTGGGAAGGATGATCTCCCCCAGGGTAGGACACATCCACACATGCACCGTTTTGGGAGATTCCTAAGAAAGACTCCACCCAGGTCAATTTATAAGCTACCAGAGGGCTGTACACAATATCCAACTCACCATCCATTTATATATTATATTTTCCTTTCAGAATGAGACCAAAGAAGATCAGCAACTCCCTGAGCTAAAGGAGTATTAGGAAAGTATGAAAAAAACATTCATTACTCATACGCAAGGCAGACTACAAGGAAGCTAACAAGTAAAAAAATCTTGCATTTCCACAACTGGCTTGCTCCCAGCTCGCATCAGCTAAAATTAGCACCCTATTGCATTTACTACACATGCGTAGGTATGTCTCTCTAATTAGCCAGTTTGTTAGCTCAGCATCCTCCCACCACAAAAATGAGCTTGTTCTGGCCTCAGATTCTATAAAGTTGCAAGAAAGCCTTCTATTCATTAAAGTAGGACCAAGCTCAAAATGTTACTGTGTCTGAAAACATAGCCACTGATTTAACAACATACCGTATTGCAGATTTGGAACTGACACTTTCCATTTACTATCAAGAAAATGCTTTTTCAACAGTTGTTTTATAATGTTAATTTTCAAAATGTCCCTTAGAAAATTATACTTGCAGGTTGGAATCTCTTTTGCTGAACTGTCACTCAGGAAATTTGCTATACTTGTCAGGAAAAGTCAAAATACTATTACTTTAACATCCCATTAATGTTTTAACCAAGTTCTCATAATAGCTGCAAAGAATGAAATGTTCAATTTAAAACTGTAAATCTGTTTGTCTGCCTGTCAAAACACCACCAGCTCTTGCTACGTCTAGCACCAGCAGTGGATTTACTGAGCAGATTTCAGCTGCTAGTAGTCTAAACTAAATGTACTAACCAAAAAAATTAAAATAGAAATAACAGATACAGACATTGACTCACAACCCAGGAGGTTTACAGGAGCTAGAAATCTTCCCTGAGTTAAGCCCTTATTCTGAAGTTGTCCCTCAAAGCAAAGAACATGTCAACATCCCCATTTTTATCAGTTTGCCCTCACTGGTAAAGTGAGGACATTAAAATGTACCTAACTATTGAAGACAGGTGCAAAAAAAAAATGAGGTTAAATCATATCAGAGACTATTTCTGCATCTAGGGAAGTTGGGAGAGTTTTCTCACTGTCCATCATGGGCACAAAACCCTGCACTGAATGTGCCTGAAGACAGAAATGACCTTTCAAGTCGTCACTGTTGTTATTAGCAGCATGCAATGTTCCTTCAGTGAGAAAACACTAGAGATTTTAAGAATAGATGTGACTATGAAAATGTGAGATCTTGTACAACACAAATAGTTCCTGCATTAAGCCAATCATGGCTGTCTGAGCTGATGTAAATATTTTAGGAAGATAGTTCAGTCTTGAATTAAAGCCTTATAGTTTCACACACACAGAACAATTTTAATAAACTCCCTTTCAGACAGATATATTGACATATTTAAATGCAGATACAAACACTTGTTTTCAATACTCAGGAATGCAAGGAGGGCCATCAATAAAACCTCTACACTGGACTTCTAGAGGGCAGATTTTGGCGTATCCAGAAGACTAGTTCAGAGTGTACCCTGGGAAACAACCCTTGAAAACAAAGGGGTCCAGGAGGGATGGACATGCTTCAAGAAGAAAGTCTTGAAAGCACAGGAGCAGGCTGTCCCAGTCGGCCAAAAGGTAAGCTGGCAGGGAGGATGACCGGTCTGGCTGAACAGAGAAATTTTGAAGGAAATTAGGGTAAAGAAGAGAGCCTACCAACTATGGAAAAAAGGGCTGGCTACTCAGGAAGAGTTTAGGAATATAGTTAGGTCATGTAGAAAGAAGATTAGAGAGATGAAGGAACAACTTGAACTTAATCTTGCCACTTCTGTGGAGGATAACAAAAAGTCCTTCTACAGATACATCAATAGCAAAAGGAGGGGCAAAGAAAACCTCCACTCTTTTTTGGACATGGGCAGGAACATAGTTATCAAAGGTAAGGAAAAGGCTGAGGTATTTAACACCTTCTTTACCTCAGTTTTCAACAGGAAGACAGGTTGTCCTGAGGACAGCTGGCTTCTGGAGCTGTAGAAAGAGATAAAAATCTGAATGGGCCCCCTGTAATCCAGGAGGAAACAGATATTGACCTGCTGAGCCATTTGGATCCCCACAAGTCTATGGGACCAGATGGGATCCACCCAAGGGTGATGAGGGAGCTGGCGGAAGAGCTCGCCAAGCTGCTCTCCATCATCTACCAACAGTCCTGGCTCACTGGGGAGGTCCCAGATGATTGGAAGTTGGCAAATGTCATGCCCATCCACAAAAAGGGCCAGAAGGAGGACCTGGGAAACGACAGGTCAGCCTGACCTCAGTGCCTGGCAAGGTTATGGAGCAGATCATCCTCAGTGCAATCATACAGCACCTACAGGATGGACAAGGGATCAGACCCAGCCAGCACGGGTTTAGGAAGGGCAGGTCCTATCTGACCAACCTGATCTCCTTTTATGATCAGGTGACCCATCTGGTGGATGAGGGGAAGGCTGTGGATGTGTCTGCCTGGACTTCAGCAAAGCCTTTGGCACCATCTCCCACAGCATTCTCCTGAAAAAGCTGGCAGCCCACGGCTTGGACAGGGGCACCCTATGCTGGGTCAGGAACTGGTTGGAGGGCCGGACCCAGAGACTGGTGGTGAACGGTGCTGCATCCAGTTGGCATCTGGTCACTAGTGGTGTCCCCCAGGGATCAGTGTTGGGCCCAGTTCTGTTCAATATCTTTATCAATGATTTAGATGAGGGGATTGAGTCCATCATCAGCAAATTTGCAGATGACACCAAGTTGGGGGGGAGTGTCAATCAGCTGGAAGGCAGGAGGGCTCTGCAGAGGGACCTTGATAGGCTGGAGAGTTGGGCTCATTCCAACAGGATGAGGTTCAACAAGGCCAAGTGCCGGGTCCTGCACTTTGGCCACAACAACCCCCTGCAGCGCTACAGGTTGGGGACAGAGTGGCTGGAGAGCAGCCAGGCAGAAAGGGACCTGGGAGTTTGGATTGACAGGAAGCTGAACATGAGCCAGCAGTGTGCCTGGGTGGCCAAGAAGGCCAGTGGCATCCCGGCCTGGATTAGGAACAATGTGGCCAACAGGTCCAGAGAAGTGATTCTTCCCCTGTACTCAGCTCTGGTGAGGCCACACCTCAAGTGCTGTGTCTAGTTCTGGGCCCCTCAGTTCAGGAAGGATATTGAGGTGCTGGAGCAGGTCCAGAGAAAAGCAACAAGGCTGGTGAAGGGACTTCAGCATAAATCCTATGAGGAGAGGCTGAGGGAGCTGGGGTTGTTCAGCCTGGAGAAGAGGAGGCTCAGGGGAGACCTCATCACTCTCTACAACTACATGAAAAGGAGGTTGTAGCCAGGTGGGGGTTGGTCTCTTCTCACAGGCAGCTATCAGTAAGAGAAGAGAGCATGGTCTTAAGCTCTGCCAGGGGAGATTTAGGTTGGATATTAGAAAGAAATTCTTTACAGAGAGAGCAATCAGGCATTGGAATGGGCTGCCCAGGGAAGTGGTGAATTTTTCGTCTCTGGAGGTTTTTAAGATGAGACTGGGTGCAGCACTTAGTGCCATGGTCTAGTAACCATGGCAGTAGTGGATTAAGAGTTGGACTTGATGATCTCAGAGGTCCCTTCCAACCCGGTTGATTCTATGATTCTATGAAATCAGATATCGGGAAAATGTACAACTAAATTGCATGAAATATCATTGCTAAGTGGTAGTTTTGAACATTTGGAAAGTAAAAGCTCCGGTGTATTTCAACAAAAAAATAAAAAGGCAAGCTAATCCTCTTGCCAGTGTTTAGTAACATATAGGACACCACTGTAACTTGCAATTTCTGAAGATGATATACTTCCATTTACAAGACTGTACTTCTAACCCCTACAGTTGCAGAAGATAAGGATGAAAAGATGAAAAGAATCAAATGAAAGATCTTGGTTACGTATCTTGCCCAGAAAGTAAGGCAAATACAAAATGGAAAGAAAATGTTTTGGACTAATGATAGTACATGGGTACCACAGCAGCAAAGAATCCAGAGAGCTCACATGCAAACCTACCGAAAAAATTCAGGGAAACAATCTGTGGAGGATGAGGTCACACTAAACTGGTTAATCAAAATTCATAAATTGTTTGGCATCATATTTCCAGATTTTTGTTTGATCTCTCCCCTTCTCATTCAATTTCCCTCAAATGATAGAATATGGTATTGACTGCAGATGACTGATAGTGTTCAAGGACAGGTTGGATGGGGCTCTGAAAAACCTGGTCTAGTGGAAGGTGTCACTGACCATGGTAGGAGAGTTGGAAGGGCTTGGATGATCTTTAAGATCCCTCCCAGCCCAAGCCATTCTATGATTCTATGGTGACCTAGGGAGCAGGGTATGTCACCAGCATGCAGTGCTCCCACGCGCTTTTTGGCAGGGAGAGGTGCAGTAGCAGGAAGCAGGACTGGGAGTGCCCGTGAGGAGCAGAGACGAAGGAAGTGACCTGGCTGCTCCTTTGGGGCCAAATGGTGGGCTGGTGAGAGTCATCTGTAAGATGGGACATGACAACATGAAAACAGCATCAATCTTTAAGGCAACACATATGCAACACTTTGTTTATCCAAGCAGAATGCTCGTATATTTATAATAATTTATTTCAAACTCCCTCTACAATTTTGTCAACAATATGCATCCATTTAACAAGATGGACAACAAAGGAGGGAGGGTTTGGAAGGACTCTGAAGACACAAAATATGTCTACCATGAATCTGCAGCAGAACCTACATTTCTGAACTAAAGTCTCACGCTTTCATTTATAGAGACAAACTTCCTCACTCAAATCTCACTGTTGTCCAATTTACTAGAAAAATAATATTCAAAACAACAGCAGATGGGCAAACAAGGTAAAGAGCATTTAATTTCGGTTGCCTCTCCTCCATGCCAACACACTGCTTTGAAGGGACTGCGAGTGTGGGAGGGGAACATATGTGCATGTGGATTGTGCATCTCAAAGAATATTTGCTGCTAGAATGCAATCTCTCCTTTCTTTTCTCTTTCTATGCACAATAGCTCAAAAATCTGTTCACTCTATGGGTGGTTCCACACACCTATATGGGGACCTAAGAAAGCAAATGGAGAGTCTTACCATTCTGTGGGCAAACTATGACTATAGAGCCACTCCAACAAATACTTTGTCAACCCTTAGGCTTCAGAGACAGATCGGCACCCACTGAGAGTGCTGATGGAGGCTTTAGGTAGCTCCGTAACAGAGGATGGAAATTGAGGTATATTTCAACAGCACTCCAGAAGTTGCTTCGACCTTGCTGGAGTCCAAACCAGGGCTTTGAATGGTTCTGTCTAGGTGGTTTTTCAGCAAACACTGACAGAACCTGCTGCCATTTGAACAATCAATGATCAAGTCGGGCAAAACACTTGGACCTGTCAACAATGTTTCTGTATGTCAGGATGAAAGTGAAGAGGCACTACTAATATCAAAGCATGAGAGTCTAAAAAGAGAACTGATCTATGTAGAATTCTGATACTGTCTTAGGGACATATCCATGGTACCTGTGGAAGGGAACTCAATCATCAAGACAGATCTGTCACAAGTGAGAGCTACTTAGAAATCCATCCTCACACACTAAGAAGTGAACAGCTATGCTGAAGATCTGAAGTGATGACACAGGAGAATAAACAGCTTCATCCTCAAATTCCACATGCTGCATCTCCAGCTGCAGGCAAGAAACTGGAAAACCTCTTTAAGGAATGTGAAAGTGATGGAGTGAGAAAGTATAGTAACTTGGCAAATGACAGACTCAACCAGGCGCAAAATAGATTTTAACATAGACCTTTCAACTCAAGTGGCTACTCCAAATAGAGGACTCACTATCAGAATGGTAAACTGCAAGTGACTAACACAGTGCAGTGATCTGAAGCTTAACTAACTTAATATTCCTTTCTGCTATTTACATCACCTTTTCTGCAGGTGAGACTAGGAGTGCTGCAACAAAAAGAGCCACCAGAACACAGATCCTCCTGGTCCATGCTATGGAGCACAGACCTTGAAGGAAAGGTGGTGTTCAAGACATAAATCTCATGATTTTTCTGAGTAAAGTCAGCTGCAATTATTGAGGTAGCAGGTACAAAGCCTCGAATCCCTAATAAGAGAGGTTGAAAACAGGTTTCTCCTTGAAGTTGAGATAGAGATGATGCCATGTCTGGGAAGAGATCAGGAGAAGAGACTGGCAGATTACTGCATGCCCTTAGAGGGACTGGAAGTCCAACTTCAGAACATACTTGTTACACTGTATATGGCTCACAGAGACAATCAGTAACCTGTTTAAAATTTTACCTATTGAAAAAATAGATCCAGTCAGTCTACCCACCTCCCCATCTCCTGCATGTGCTCCTGCATTTTGGCTAGGATAGTTTATTTTCTTCACAGGGGCTAGTATGGGGCTGTGCTCTGTATTTGTGCTGAAAACAGGGTTGATAACACAGGGATGTTTTCATTACCGCTGAGCAGGGCTTACACAGCAGCAAGGCCTTTTCTGTTCCTCACATCGCCCCAGCAGCGAGAGGGCTGGGGATTCACAAGGAGCTGGCAGGTGACACAGCCAGGACAGCTGACCCCATCTGACTCTAGAGATATTCCAGATGATATCATGCTCAGCAATAAAACTGGGGGAAGAAGAAAGAAAGAGGGGGACATTTGGAGTGATGGCATTTGTCACTGTCACACATGATGGACTCCGGCTTTCCTGGAGATGGACAAACATCTGCCTGCTGATAGGAAGTGGTCAATGAATTCCTTGTTTGTTTTGCTTGTGTGCGTGGCTTTTGCTTTACCTATTAAGCTGTCTTTATCTCAATCCATGAGTTTTCTCACTTTTATAGTCTTCCACTTCCCTTCCTTATCCCACCAGAGGGGAGTAAGTGAGCAAGTTGCATGGTGCTTAGTTGCTAGTTGGGGTTAAACCATGACATGGCAGAAAGTCAAAAACTTGATCAAGCAAGTGCAGCAGCTTATTCAGGGGGATGAATTCACACCTGACAAACAAAACAAAACAAAAAAACCAAGACAGCCTGCAAGTCTAAACTCCAACAACGGTGAGAAACATGTGCATGCCTCCAGTCCATCCCAGACCACCATATACTCTGTGGACACAGCAATAGCCATGAATAAGGAAAAGGAGGAAATCCATCTTCCATCTGATCTAAAAACTTATCACTGACCCTTTTGGCTGTGACAAGGCAAGAAGCAGTTAACTGAAATGATGTAGTTGAGTCCTACCAGCCTGAAAGACCCCAGGACTGGTGGGCAATATGGAATATACATCAGGCCATGTGGCAGTCCTTTTGGAGTTCTGTCATACATTTTCCGGCAAATCTTGGTGCTGCTAGAGTTTCTCACCAGTTTTAGTTCCCTAAACAGCTCCAGAAGCAGAGAGAGAGATTTAGGTGACAGTTTTAGCATTGCTGACACCAGGTATGGGGATCACCAAGTTAGTTCTACTAGTCCTAGAGAATGCAATGACAGGAGTGGTGGAGTTGATGTACCCAGAATCCACATTGCTGTGACAGGCAGAGAACTGCTGCAGTGGATAAAGAAGGAAATAAATGCTTACAGCACTTCAGTGGCTGGACTGTTTCTGGGGATGACCAAATCAGAAGCCTCTGTGGCAATTAATCACAAGGATCTGAGAGTACTTAACTTTACCATTCTGGAAGGGAGAGTCAGAGAGACTTCCTTGGGATGGCTTTCTTAGGAGGATGGCCAGCAGAAGATCAAAGATAAAGCAGGCGGAGTCATCTGACTGCTTTCCACCTCACAATACCCACTGGGTCCCACACCAGTGAAAACTTTCATGGCGTTCTCAAGCAGAAATTTTCTGTAGTTCAAGCTCACCATCCCTTCCAAGTTTTAAAGGACACCATGTGGAGCAAGACCTTCTCTATCACACTAATGAAACCCTGTACATGTGTCAGAAGACGAAATTCAGCCTCAAAGTAGGGGCACACCGAGGTGTAAAACAGCCTTGGGAGATAGCACCAAAGATAAGCAAAGCACAGCTTCTACTGAAAACTCAGAGCAGCAATTGGGCAGCAGAGAGAAAATGAAATGAATGACCTGAGAACTAGCGACCTTGCACACACTGACCAAGAAGCTGAACACAGTCCCTAAAGTAACATGTTTCTGGTTTCAAGTGGCCATTTGAATCGAGGCCATTTGAATATCCATAATCTGAATGTATTTGCGGACTACCACTCAAAAAAAATAAAAAACCCAGGACTTTCAGTTGCAGCTTCATATTAAATAACAAAAATCTGCAAACTTGAAAACTATGCCTGCTCATTTACTGTGTCCTTCGCAATTAATTGAGTCCTATTCCAATTTGCACTTAATTTGATTACTATAGCTAACAGCAAGATGAGGTGTTACACAACTTTTTGTAGTCTATTAAATTTAACTTAAATCCCACACATGTATAAAGTTATGACTGATCAGTGCACAATGCTACTCAGCAGAAACTCAGCATGATTAAACGTGTGAAAAATTTCTCCTTGCAAATATGTTGTGCCACTGACAACTCTGAGAGAGTAGTAGTTAACTTATGATAAAGTCCACAAAATTACATTTCTTAATCATTTCAGATAGGGAATAAACAAATCCAAAGTGATCTAGATGAACTGAAAACCACAATAAATTAACAAAAAGGAAAAATATACAATCATACTTCATATGAATCTGTACACACTGGACTGTGATTTAAAATAATTTATGTGGATAAGTGCACATTTTTATTTACTTGTTTAGCATAAAACATAGATTTTCTTTTTTCAGTGGCCTTCAGACTCTAAAGCTTCAAATAAAAAATTTGTTTACTTCATGTTACTAAGAAATTGATCTATAAAGACATTTAAGAAACTAAAAAAAAAACAAAATAGCAGAGGACATTTTTAATTTGAAAAGAGTAACCTTATTATCTCGGTTATTTCTATATCAGTTTTCACCATAAACATTTATTTTTCTATTGCCAGCCATAAGAATTTAGGTTAGAAGCCAAAAATTAAGCCAAATCTCTGATTCTGAGATGCTGAGTACTACCACCACATAAATTGTTGTAACCTCATCCCTTTCAGAGTATATAATTAAATTTACACTAGAGAATTTATCTTCCTTTATGCAAAGATATTACTGGGCCACACATCAGAACAAATGCCTGAAAGCAGAGGTTAGCTCATCTTTAGCTTGAACATGTCCATCAAAAAAATTATCCAGAGCAATATTACTTTTGCAAGGCCAACAGCAACAACAGACAGCTATAATTTACATGCCAAGTTTTTTACATTTGGATGACAATACCACTTATCCATGATCCACTAAACAGAAATATGTAAGAACTATTTAGCAGAATGTCTAGTTTGTAAAAAGTCTCTGTAAACACTCGAAGAACTGCTACTACTACCTAGCCACTCATGTTTTTTCTCTTCCACCTTTTACAAATACGTGGAGTAACATCACAGTCCTGGTGCCCAGACGAGACAGTCTGTATTAAACCTTCTCTTGAAAAATGAAAGCAGGTATAAGCTTGGTGAAAAGAAAGCTGAGTTAGGTATGTACAAGATTTATAAAATCATGAAGGCAGTAGATAAAGTGAGTGTAGAACTGCTATTTAACAAATTGCACAGCGCTTGAACCAGTGGACATCTGCTGAAAACTGAAGAAAAATCTGAAACTGAGGAGAAAAGATAAAATCGTGCACTTTTAATGTGATTGCTAATGAACTACTGCAGTTTGCTGCCAGAAAATGCTGGATGCAAACAGCATTTAATCAAATGTATTCTGGGATAACAGCTCCATAAATGTCTATATACTAAAAGGATGAGGCAGACATCCCTAAATCCTGCATCTCTGGACATTATAAGGGGAACAGACTAAAGAAGTGGCCAGGTTTATGCGCTGTCCTTAACCAGTATGTCCCATTGCCATTTGGAGGCCAAATGCTGGGTTGGGGAGACCCTGTTGAGACCCTCTTGGGTATTTCTTCTGCTCTCCAATCTTCAAAAAGTTTTGAAGTTCATTGTTGCAAAAGATAATAAACCTTCAAGGATAAAGCACCAAGGACAAAGCACACTGTTCACAGATGTGCCAAAGGCCAGATGGGCAGCTCGCTACCACGAAAGGTGACTACCTACCCAGAACAAGCCAAAGCACTGACACAAGGTACTGCTAGAGGAAAACATGCCGAATCTGGCAGCCCAAGAGAAGTGGGGCTGCTGCTGCTCTATGCCCCCAGGTCCAATCAGTAGCAAGGCTGAAAATGGCTTCCCAACAGGGACACATACATAGAGTAAACATATACATATGGCTATATACATATGTACACTATGTACATATATATGGCTGGACATACAGATCACAGACAGATACTCTGAGCACTCCTACCTCATGCTGCTCTCTGATCTGGCTAAGCAGGACTAAGGTCCATTAATGGGAATATATCTTGTGTCCAAGGTGGATCTCACCAGCAGCTAGGCTCAGAAACACAGTCTGCCCAGTAGTCAGCCCTGGATCCCAGTCTCCCCAGTTGCTGTATCTGGACATATCAGCCCTCAAGGATGCAGCCCCATTTGCTTGTACAGACCACTGCACACACAGTCAGACCTGTTCAGGACTCCCTGATCCCTACAGACCCTCTCTTGTGATCTTGGTCCTATAGACCAGCATCCACTCTCAACCCAGAGATGGCCCTCAGAGACCTCCAAACCCACTCCGTCCCCCAGTCCACTTTACCTACTCACTGACTCACTCTAATTATCTTTGCCAGTAATCACACTCATACCCCAGTTGTTGCACCACAGACAACACCCTCTACACCCATACACCCAGGGAGTAAAAGAGCCCCTTACTGGAGAAAGTTGAAAGTGGAGTTATTGAGCAGACAGAACAGACTGTGCAGGTCAGGAGCAGATTGTGGCCAGACAAGTGTTCTGGCCAGCCCCTGCTGGCATGCAAACCAACCTTTTATTCAGTTATCTACTCCCCACATTTGTTCCTTCCCATATCACCCAAATCCCTCACTCTTTCCACCTTTGGTTCATCTCCTAGACATTCCATAGTATGTTCCGTGCAATTCCCTAAAGCTTTTCCCCTGCATCCCCCGATGTGTCCCACACCCCCAGCTAGTAACGCTCTTAGCCCAAAAAGTGAACTGGGGTGCTGCTCCCTTATTGCACATGGTGATAGGTTTCACTCCTGGATGCTGGGCTGAGGCTCTGCAGGGACAGGCCTGGAAGCAGACTAACAGGATGTCCCTTTCTCTGAGTCCTTAATCTGGGTTTCTGCCTGCCCCTGTGCTACTCTGGGTTGTGGAGATGGACCTCTCATGGCTCGCCTACGATGGGCCCAGTACTAGCTTGGCAAAGTTCTGTTTGGGCTCCCCACTCTGTATCTGGGTATCTCCGTGGGTGTGCAGATGAGCTTTATCACACAACCAAACAGGTACCACCGCAGTCAGCCAGCCTTGAAATGCAACGGCTTTCTGCCAGCTTTCAGAGTTCTAACACACAGATTAAATCTGCCACAGGTCACCTGTTTTTTAAAATGAGCTGTGATGATCAGTTCCCTTTCAGCATCTCTTAGAAATCATCACATATTGCTCGCCATGAACCAAATATGGTTATTAATGATCAGGTAAATCATATAATGAAGCAGGAGTTAGCACAGGTTGTAGTCAGTAAGTGCACGTCCCTAACGCTACAGCTTCAGCAATCTCATCAAGGTCAAGGCAGCTACTTGAGTGGTTAAAACAAAGCCTTTGTGTCTCAGCAGAATTGGGGCCTCACACATAGAGCTCCTGATCTGCAGACAGATATGCCTTGGGCCTCATCCAGTACCCAGCCTAGTGCAGTCTTTTCACTGATACAGGCATGCTTTGGATCAGCCTCTAGGATCACAATACATTCATTTTTTTCAATTTCATTTTTTTGGGTTTGTTTATTACCTCTCTGTTGCTCTTCTGTTCCATTAAGTTGCTTTTGTGCTTCTTCAATTTTGTCTGCAAGAAAGAGAAGTCATTATTAAAATACATATATAAAACGCACAAGATTTTAGTAAGTCATTTACTGCAATCCATCTTGAAATATCTGCTTATATTTAGAAGTGATACCATTCATGTGTAAATATGTGGTACATTATGAGTAATACAGCCATATAAAATTTTATCATGTTTTACCAGGGAGGCTATTGACATGTTAAATTACATGGAACTGCCGAAAGAGAAGCACTGGCATCGGATCTACAGTCAACAGCTAATCCCACTGTGGCTTTGTACCATCTATAATAATGTATGCAGTCAGAGGACTCTCTGGAATAGGTATTATGGTGCATTACAGAGTATTTTAATACATTTCTGAAAAATGCTGTTAGAACAAGACAATGTGGCATTAAACACATTGATAGAAACAGCAAACAGGATTTGCTAAGTGAAGCAATGAAGCCAATACTGTCACGCAGGGGTAGGAGGGGGCAAGCAGCAGCTCCAACCTTACTCCTCTGTGAAATTACAGGAAATTTCCATATACACAGTGGGAGCAACGAGGGGCCTTGAGTCTTTACTCTCTCCCTGTCTTCACAGTTCACTTGCTGCCCCCCAGACACACTGGTGTTGGAATGAGAATTGTGCTTCTCCCGCTGTTGCACAGAAGGCACAGAAGATTCTGTGGGAAGGGGAGACCTCGTTCTGCACGTGCATGTGCTTGCATGTGCAGAACAAGAAGCAAGGGGCAACTGCAATAAAGAAAAATTTGACACCTATTTCTTTTTGGTAGCAAACAGTCCCCTGAGTGGCTTCAGGATTAGAAGTCATGTTGATAAGAAGCAGGCGGCAGTGGGAGAGGCTGAGCTCTACATCAAACTATGGCCTGACCAGTCTAGATCTGAGCTTGAAAGATGGCTTTCAGATACAACTGATCATTTTCCAAAATACCTGGGAAAACCTTTTTTTCTTCTATTATCTTTTTTCTTTTCCCTTGGTGGGGGCAGTTTTTATTAACAGAATGTATCTGGATTCATCCTAAACCTCTCAAACTCTACTGGTGCAACTCAAGAAACACCAGACTTTTTGGCTGCCATGCACAGAAGGAGGACGATAGCTCTGCAAAGTCCTCAACCTCTTTCTTCACGAACGTTGAGGCCTTACTCAGTCTGACTTTTACTCACCCTTCCTATACAACACAAGGTTTCTAGAAAATGGTCCTTTCTTCAACACACTGCTAAATCGATGGGTTTAAATGACTTCTCTATTATTTATCAGCTGAACCACTCAAGCACGTTGGAACCATTTGTTCACAGCTGAAGTTTGAATTTGTTTCCCAATTATTTTCTCAGTAGAACCAAATAATTATAACTGATTCAAACCCTTCTTGCAGGTGTTGAGTTTTGTTGAGCAGTTCTGCATTTCTGTTTTTCAGAACAAGTACCAGGTTTCATTCCTCACTAAAGCTCAATAATTTCTCTGCTGTACATTGTCCCAGAGAATGAACCAAAACATCTCACAAGGAGGTTAATGTGGTAGACTCCCAGAGGTTCTAATGAGAAAGACTACCACCGTAATTTTAAAAGCCAAACTTCTTCCTGCTTCTCAGGCTAGTGAGACATACATACATATTTAAAGGGAAGTTTTATCACAATTTCTTTTGTACTGACTTACTGGCTGCTGAAGACAAAAACAAACAACTCCAAAAGAGAACAACCCTTCACCAGCTCTTTCCCAAGCCAGTTATGCAGGCTTACTTATGCAGGCTTACTTTAAACACTGAAGACATGATATTTAACACCTTCCTGTATTTTAGTTACTGCTGAAATATTAGATGCATCAATGCATTTTTGTATAGAAAGGGCCAAATAAGTAATAAATAACCATTTCTAACAAAATAAGAGGAAAAGTAAACAATGCATCTTTTATACACGTGCCACTAAAGCTATCAGAGAAAAATGTATCTAACAATGCTATCCTGTTTTCCCACAGATTATTCCTTTACAGAAGGGTGATGGAAGAAACAACTCACAAAGTTGCACAACAGTTGATGAAATACATGAATACACAGAAAAAGAAAAATCAACAAACTAACCTGTAAATGAAGCATTAAAATTTACCAAAAAGCAACAAGAAATCAAAACCATAGTTTGGCTGTCATACTCACTTCCCCTCTGTTTAGAGATACATCTAACATGCAATATACAGTGTTTCTGCCTTCAGACGATGTAAAAGATTAGTCATCAAAACTTAAGTACACAGGCAACTGGAGTTTCATTATTAAAATAATTATCTGCATATTTCACATAAATGCTACAAGAAATATATGCATTTAAACTCACAATCATCCTATTTTATAGAGAAAAATTTTGGAACCACACTACATTAGACTGACAGAAAGATTAAATGCTTTGATCTCCTTAGCTGAATTCTCTTTCTCTTAGTGGAAAAAAATCAGTTCCTATCAGTAATTCCCAGCCACTTCTTTGTCAGACTGTAATCCCAAACAAAGAACCACAGATAGCAGAAATAATAGCTAGGTAAACATGTGCTTGGTACACAGCCAGAAAGTCTCCTACACTTCCTGCATCTCCTGATACATTTTCCCCAATGAATTATATTTGCTGCATTTATGTCTCCATACCTACGAAGGTATCCCTGTGCAGAACAGTTTTGAGCACTGTGAACACTGAAAAAACTCAAATGGTGCTGGAAGCCGAGAGCAATGACTTGGATTGTAAATGAGGCATGGGTATTAACATCAGTCTAAGGCTAAATGTTTTACTGAAGGTCTACATCCTCATAATGGCCAATATCACACAGATACTTGCTCTGGTTATTACATCAAGGCATGTTTAAACCATTGTACAAAATCCACGGTAGCTGCTTCCCAGCCTGCTGCATTTCACAACTATGGATCCTATATAGGCAAGTGCCTTACAAACCGCTGTGTTTCAGCCTGGAGGGAAGAACTGGGTTATCTCTAGGGGCCATGGAGCAGGTGGTGAGAGCAGGCTTGGAGCCAAGTACCCCATCAACACCAAAAGGCAGCCTCCCCAGGTCTTCTGCCAGCTCGCAGGTATGCCAGCAATTACTTGGTAACTACATCAAATTTATATCATCCAGTCATCTCCTTCTCTTGTGTCTCATTAAATTAGCTGTACGTCAAACATCTTAACGAAGATTATTTCAGACAACATACCATATTCTTTCATAATTATATTATAGGTGGTCTAACGGTACATACCTTTGAAAACTCTTTATAAGCAAAAAATACATCACACAAAAATCATCTGCAAAGCCCCAGAGGAACCGAAAACTGACAGGTCCTCTATTATTTGGAACTAACATTCAATCAAATACTTGCTTGGTTTTGTATTATTTCAGAATTAAACCTGTGATACTGTCTAACCTGAAAATTTTACAAAGGTAGCATTTATTTATCACCAAAACATTATTTACTTCTATTAGGATAAGAGAAAGCAATTTAACTAATGGAAATTTATAATATATGGTAGGTATGGCACCCTCTTTATTTCCTATAAATGCCAGAATAGTACATATCTTGACGACTTTACTCTAAGAGCTGTCCTAACGTCCCCCACCTTCAGCAGACAGCCTTCTGGAGTAGTACACATCTAGAAGAAAATGACAGTGACAGATACACTCTCATTTAAGATGGGAGGGACACTTCTCACCAAGTGCTTAGTAGAGGGGAAAAATGAAGCCACAACGAAAGAGAAAATCATCATATGCATCACTGTATAGAAAGGAGATTCCACATGACAGCAGTGTAACAAGCCAGCTCTTGTGGTTATCCCAGGCAGGTGCATGCCACAAAAATGCAAATCACATGTAACATCATGTTTTATTTATATCTATGTAGTACATACACACACGTACCTGCATGCACATAAAAGAAAATGAACAACATGTGTGCAACGGTTTTTCTTACTCCAGCATTAAACCTTTTCATGTTGTTCTCTAACACAGCTCTCCCAGCAGGTATCTGCTGTGTGGAAACATCATCAAATTCCTTGAGGTTTTAAATATATAATGCAACTGTGCTTTTTAGGAATGCAAGGAAGGAGACTGGCACACAGTAAAATATGTGTCTTGTTTTACACACCTCCCACTGTGATAGATTGTTAAATGGATACCAGCAGCCTGAGTTAGATATGATGGTACTGTGGTGGGTTTTTAAATGAAAAAATAAACCAGACTTTTCAACAGCTTTACATTCTCTGTTTTTGATCTTCACTGAAAGATATAACCTCACAGATTTTAATTAATTCACAAATCAAATACAGTTATAGAGGTGGGTTTTTTTTTTAAAATATATCAATGTATACCAACTTGAACATGTCTACATGTATTAGAAATACATAAGAATTTTTAGAAAGATTTTAAAGGCCTTATTTTTTTGGTGAGTTCAGGAAGGAAAATAAAGGTTAGGAATTTCAGCAAGGAAAGCAGAAATACTGAAAAGTGTGAGGTTTGCAAAATATGAAACCAGTAACTTCTGACAGCAATTTAAGCTGGAGTAAAATAAACTGTCCAGTTTTGGGTTTGTTTGCGGGTTTTTCATCTCTTTTTTTTTTTTTTTGCTCACAAGAGTCCCCATGTCAGCATAATGAGATGACTTGGTCCTGTTGAACAAGTCGCCCCATACAATGACAACACACAGAGGAATGAAGAAGTAGTCACTGAGGAAGACCTACTTATAAGCCACCAGGAAAGCTTACAAGGGAGTGGTGGGTGAGAAAAGTTCATTAAGCTTTTGCAAACCGACCAAACATGAGTATTTTTCATTGCGCATATTTGCATGTGTCTGCATCACTGTAAAAAGGGGATTTTTTTTGACTTCTCGTTGAAGACGTACAACTACTGCTCTAGAACAATAAAGAGGGCTCTGGTTTTGGTTTGTTTGTTTGTTTGTTTTTTGTAAATCACACATATTCAGTTTATGTATAAGTGGAAAATTAGCAGATTTAAACCATACTGGATACTGAGAACAGGCTACTTCATCAAAACTTAAAAATACAAGCTTATATCTTGCCTGAAAGGCTAGGGTTATATGTTCAAATACTTAACCAAAACAGCTGGAAGGAAAATGTCAGCATATTTTTTACCTTCAGTTAGAGACAAGAACAACTCTCAGGCCTTAGGCCTGAGTCATCGCAAAAATACCTCCTTTGCAAAACAGCTTCAGATGGCAACAGTTTTTCTTCTTGCAAGAAGAGAGCAAGTGATAAGAGGCCAAGACTTCGTGTGGAAATCTCCATCTTCAGACTACTGAAACCTGCCAGGCTAAAGTGTCAGTAAAGTGCTTCACTTTTCATTGGATGAGAAGTGTGCCTGAAAGCACTTAATATTAAATAAATTAAACAAACAAACAAATATTAAAAAAAATACCCTGAGCACCAGACAGGCGGTGCAGAGTGGCCCAGCTTATAAAACATAAAATCATAGAATGGCTTGGCTTGGAAGGGACTGTAGAGACTATATAGTTCTAACCACCCCAGCCATGGGCAGGGACACCTTCCACTAGACCAGGTTGATCAAAGCCCCATCCAACCTGGCCTAGAACACCTCCAGGACTCAGATTTGACATGGAGGGACCTTAGCCCACCGCCACTTCCCATCTGAGCCATTACACACCTCCCCCAGAGGTAAGACCTGTGCTCGGAGCACCAGTGCCCATGCAGTGCAGGTAGAGGCAGGGTAGGAAGGAAGGGCAGCCCTGTGAAGCCGATGAATGACGTAGGAAGCTGATGCAAGCCTGGAGCATTTCCCAGATGGCAGGTTTCCGTGGCAGTGTTTAATCCCAAGGCACCCTGCCTGCAGCTGGGGGGTACCCACCTGGAACTAGAGGGGATGCAGAAGTGCCCACGCCCCACAGTAAGGGGGCTGTGATGCTTGTCTTTTCCCTTTTGCTAGGAGGAGGAAAGGCTCTTTGCAACCTGCTAAAACAAGAACACCTTAGTCCCAGTGTATTTTGGTTAACTGAGATGAATCCCAAAACTTCCTTTAACCAGCTAATTAAGAAAAACAATAAAGGGAAAAAAAACCCAAACCAAACCCCAAGAGTCTTGTCTGTACAAGGTGCCCATTAGGTTAATTGAGGGGTGGTGCAGCCAGTGTTTCTCGGTAGGAGCAGAGGCTCGGCAGGCCCCTGCATGCAGGCGGCCCTGCACAGCGGGACAGCCTCCAAACTGGAAACCCAGGCAGCACAGCCGGGGTCCCAACTGCACTCTGGGGACGGCAGCACTGTCATTCGCTGCTGAAGGCGGGGACATTGCAGCCAGGAGGTGCAAGGGGAGGTGGATCCGAGCATCTGAGGATGCCTTTGATGGCCCCAAGTTCACACTGCTGCCTATGAACACCTACAAAGCCGGCACACAGCAGGAAGAAGGCATTTCACAAAACGCATTGGATGAAGCACTCTTCTCACTCAGATTTAAATCTACTTTTAATTAGAAACCACTTTTCTGCCCCCATACATTTCCCTTTTCCAATTTAATGAGGAACTCTCAAGATTAAAAGAGATCAGATGAGGAAACACAGTCCCTTCATCTTTTCTGTAATTTTATAGTGTGGAAATTTGACATTTTTTGGCATATGGTTTATTTTGTTGTTTCTCCTTTCCTCTTTGGGGCTTAGAGAATCACAGCACCACAGCTTAATGGGTTGCCAAATGCTGAGCCTGATCACTGGTAGCATGGATGTCTGCAGCCTACCAAAATGCAAGTGAAACAGATTAAATCTTATGTTTGTTAGAAGCTACTGGGTTTGAAGACTGTATAGCTGAAAGAGAGAGTGGGAAAAAAAGACCTCTTAAAAATTATATAAATTCTAAACTCTTAGCAACTAGCAGGGTGATGCAGGAGCAGTTGTCATATTAAAAATTATCAACTACCTTTTTAAACATCTAAAATGAGATTTTAAACATCTTAAAATGTTCAGCTAGTCATTATAACCTTGCCTAATGACCTGTTTGATGAGTTTTTCAGAAAAAAATGATGCATTTTCATTTTAATGTCAACTTTGAATGCTCATCATACTCCCTGCCATATATAATTATTTGCATTTAAAAATGAAGAACCCATGACAGATACTTTACATAACCCCGTTGAAAACAGAAGATAAAATTCCTCCTTTTATTCCTATCCATTTTAAGAAAAAAAGAGGGTTGTGAAAATACAATCTAAAATCTCCAGCTTAAACTTGTTTCAACAATGATCTGCTATACAGTATATACAATGAAAACAGTCAATGGAGAGGTTGTATATAAATCAAATATATAACGGCTTTATTCTTGCCATCACATATACCACTCAAGAATGATAAGGGCTCCTCATGAGGTCGACAAGGTGTATGTGCATAAGTTACATAAGCACCTTACTCTATGCCTGTGTCATTAATTTATGACTGGGGAGCTTTCAAGCTTTTTCTTGTTTGTTTGTTTACATGATTTGAATTTTTACTGTGAGGCTTTTAAATTCATTAAACACTGAGCACAGGAGGGGGTAGGGGGGGAAGAAGTCTTCTGGATGGCTGTTGCCTTACAGAAGGATATAACAACAAACAAGGCACCTGTGGGGACAGGCACAGTAGCTGCCAAGCGTAAAATTTCAGAAGTGTATCTTCAGAAATACCTCCTGCCTGGCACCTTCTCACGCTGCATAGTGTAAGGGTAGCACTTTCCACAGCTAGCTCCTTTTTCACCTGCCCCACAAAGCCAGGTGATCTGGCATCCTGTGTGTGCTTCTGAGAGCACCAGCTGAGTCGCCAGAGATAATTCATTTACACATTGTCTCCCTCCGGTACCGAATTACAAACACAGGTACTGATTGCATTCCATTTGCTTGCAATTATCCATCTAGCCATCTAGCACAATAATTACCCCATCGCTATGCTGATCCTGGAGCATTGTTTTGCCCCACTGCCAGATTCCAGCTGCCTACTTAGGACAGGGTGATGATTATTATCACTAAAATCTGTGTAATAATTATTTAACAGCCTCTAGGATATTATCTGTTTGAGGCTTAATTTTGGCTTTCTGTTTTGTTTTGTTTTTTTTCCTATACCTAACCCTATATAGGTGCTAGAAGTTAAAATATTAAAGCTCTAGTACAATACCTTCTCCAAGCTGCTGCTATGAGCACCTTCATACCTTCTGCACTGAGATAGGTTACCTCCTCCAGTGGGTTTACTGGCCTATGATCTGTTGTCCCAAAACTGGAAAAAGGTGTGGTTTTCACTGATTTTTTTTTTTTTTAAGTCTGACATAGAGATTAAATAAATGCCAGTGAAATACCTGCAACCATTAAAAAAAACACCAAACAAACCAACCAACCAACCAACAAACTAACAACGTTTCCACTCACTGGAAACATATGTCAAAATAGTACATGGAGCCCAAAAGATTTCTTTTAATTCTCTGTTTTCTCAAATACAGAGCCTAAACCAAACAGTGGAGCCAGCCGCTTTCCAACCAAATTGGGAATAATGTTTCCATCCATCTTTCTGGTACTCTAAAAGCATTTGTTCTCAACTGCAAGGCTGCTGAGGGAGGGTTTTCCCAAGACAAAAAGGCACAAAACTGGTTCAACTGGTAGAACAACACTGAGAGTTGGTGTTTCATCACCTGAGACAACAGCATAAAGGCTTTCTGCAAGTTCTTTGAGGGGTCAAACTTCTATGTAATTTCTTCTTCTATTTATGGATTTTCTCAAACAGCACCGAGTTTACAAGGCAGACATAAGGTAAGTAGATACATTCAGCACTAGGAACCTATAGCATCAACAACCCTGTTTAAGCACAGATTAATTTTCTTAAGCTTAGCATATACCTCAAAAATCCTCTCTTTGCTGAGATCCCAAAATCTTGATAGAAATGGTTTAAATTATTAGATCTTTAATAGGACTTTGAATACTGAAGTTCTTATAATTACCTGGTATTAAGATGGACAATAAACAGTACTGCTGGCTAAGGAAAAAGAAAATTATTGATGACTAACAAAAAATGAAACCAATCAAAAGCCTACAAGTCAAGCCAAAAGTCCAGCCCAACATCTTGGCTCCAGCAGCAGCCGATAGCAGAAGTCAAGGGAAAAGCAAGTCCTGGATTCTGAAGCCATGCCACTCTGAAGTGAGGCCCAAGAGCTGTACTTAAACCTCATGAGTCCCACAGATTATTCCTACATTAGTTTCTCCAAGTGAGTTTTGAATTCATGGCAGCTTTTCACATCTCTCTTCTTCAAACTGCAGGGCCTCATCTACTTAAATCATTCTTTACACAAAAGCTGTTCAATAGACTTATGACCTCTGCGGCTTTTGCAGTGCCATTTTATCCTCTTTGGAGATGGAAGTGAAGAAGGGAAAGGCAATTAGGAGGAAGGCATCAGAATCGATCCCACTGTTCATGATGAAGGCACACCGCAGATCCTACTGTAACAGATAAGTTTTTCTGTACTACTGCCATCAACATTCCTAATGTTTAATTTGTTTTTTGACAGCTAGCGAGTACACAGTTGACTTCTCCCCACAAATATATGACCCCCAGATCTCATGCCCAAGTGTTAACAACTCAAGTTAAATGAAAAGTCTGAATATTTTTCCTGTGGACATCACTTTGCATTTATCTGCACTAAATTTCACTTGTCATTTTGCAATACGGTTGCACAGCAACCTAATGTCATTTAGAAATCCTTTGCATTTTCATTTGCATTTTCATCTTCACCTCCCTGGATAACTCCATCAAATCGGCAACACTGCCATTCACTATGCCTGCTCTTTTCCCAGATCACTCAAGCAAACGGGAATCGACAGAGGCACATTTCTATTAACTGTAAAACAGCAGGCAGTGTTTGTCTGCTAAGGAGCAGATATCGACTGCAAAATGTGTAAATATCAGCTTCTCAATAAATTTACACACAAGAGATTTTTCTCCTGGGGTATGTTAGGAGAGTTGACTTGATACTCTTTCTTCTTTTAAACCTTGTCCTTACTTCCAACCTGTCTTTAAAATCCAGCCTGTCCAAACAACATCATCCCTACACCATGTAGATCAAAGTACAAAGTGCCTCTGGGTCATCACCTCCAGCCACCCTGCCCACTCCTTCCTCACCAGCTCCTGCCAGTGTTGGAGCATCTTCATGTAGCATCCTTATAATTGGACTGATAACACACAGCTTAGGGCTTCTTCCAGCGTGAAGGGCAGCTGCCATCTCATGCTACTCGGTAAATCCCCTTTGAACAGGGCTGCAAAATCACACCTTCAAATTGAAAATTCCTCTTTAGTATAACTAAACACTAAATGCGAAGTCAAAAATTTTCATCAATTTAACTACGGTATCTCATTTTCTGCTCGCTTGTTTTTCCAAGAACTTAATAAGTTTAAAGTGTTACATGCTGTGTGAATGAAGTCCAGCTGTCATAATGGCATCGGTGGGTCTTAGCACTAAAGAAACAAAAACCTAAAAGTCCACCACTAACTTGTTATGCTAAACCTTGCTCTATGGACTTTGCAAGCTTACTTTTCCATAGTAATTTTCTATTTTTGCCCTGACTTTTTTCCATGCTGAATGAAATGTTACTAGCTGCAGCTTTAAAGTGAAAAACATCAACAGAAACTGGATTAACAAAATGAAAAATGCCTTTGAAAAACTAGTCAATACAAGCTGATGTAGAACTAGGTATACCTGAAATACAAAACTTAAGCAAGTCACTAAGATATATTTTTCTTGTTAACGGCATGCTGTAGCCATGAACAGAGGCTTAACCACTCTAAGAGGCTTACAAACAAAACAGCCCTAGGCAGTTCATGTTCCTTTCTCAGGGCAAACACAAACTGCGGATGGAAAATCTACGTATTAAGTGAATACCTCACTTCAGTGACTTATTTTACTGTTTTCCTTTACCTGCTCCCATTGTCCTTCAAGACCTGAGTCAAAAACTAGGTCTAGAGTTTTTGCACCACTGAGCACTTGGGTGTTCTGCAGCCATTCCTGTCAAAGACAGTGGAAGTGGGGATAAACCATCTCTCCAGAAACTGATCATGCCCTAGTTATAGGCAGACCCTAAGCAGAGCGAGGAAGTTGTGGGACAATTACCCTACATCATCCAAGTTTTCCCAGACATTCCAGAAGGTATGACTTGGGGAAGGAGGGGGCCAATCAGCAGGCATGCTGGGAGGAAATCAGGCACGTCAGGGAAATGTTTTGTACCGAAAGGATTTAGTTCACATTATTATGAAGGGATAATTTCTGGTCACAACCACACACCAGCCTGCTAAGGCTGTGCTCGGCTTTAAGCACCCACCTAGCTACCCTGCAAACTGCATGAGCCATTTTCAAGCTCCCTTCTGCTTCTCTTCTCCAATAAGATTTCTCCTTGGAGCAGGATTGTGCTGGTCCCAAGACACTTGTTAAAACCTGTCTCCACCACCATTGGCTCTCATCTCTCTCCTCCTCCGTGCCTGCTCCAGCTGGTCCTGGAAGCCAAGAAGGGAGGCTGGCCCTAGGACCACTGCTGCTGCAAGCTCCCCACTCCTGGTCCCACCTGAAGGCATGCTGCCCACCCTGGCTCACCTGTAAGGACAGCAATGTCCTCATTCCTGACCACTGCAAAAAGTCAAAATTGCTCAGATCATACAAACCCACTAAAAGGAAGCAAAGAACTGAATTTATAGAGAAAACTGTGAAAGTACAATAGTGAAATCTTTACTGACGACTCCAAAGTAAACTCCTGATCAAAATTTGCTTCTTTCTCTTTCTTGGAGGAGTAATGAGGGTTCTTAAATTATTTGCCCTGGATGTTAATCAGCATCAAACCTGAAGGAAAAAACCCTGAAATGCTCTCTCCCCTCCTCTCCAAGAAATACAATAAATTCCTCCCCAACAAGTAAAAGAAAATAGCCTGTCATTCCCTTTTTTTTATTACCTCCAAGATACCCTTGGATAACAAATCAGCTTTTAAAAAAAGTATTCCATAAAGTTGACACTGCAAATTTAGCTCATTGATTTTTATACAGAAGAAAGCTAGTCAGTACGAGAAGCTGAGAAGGTTTTGTTTAGTAAATAAAGAATAGGAAGCAAATATAGTAGTATGCAGATAGTTAAGTGTATTATTAATATTCTATAAAGCATTTTAAAAAATGAAGCAAAAATGGTATAGATTATCTCACATTCACTTCATCCCACAAGAAGTACAGTTCCTATTGCTATGGAACAGCAAACTCATATGAATTCTTGAAAAAAAAAACCACAGCAAGTAAAAACTAAGCCAGTCCAATACCTAGTCCCCTTCCTCTCTTTTTCTAGGCTCAGCAGTGATATCTTCTTTTTGTACTTGCAAGCTTAGGAAGATAATTAACGAG
>NW_016690203.1:2434211-2490485 GCF_001604755.1 Lepidothrix coronata | reverse complement strand
AAAATGATGGCACTCTGCAATCTGAACATCACCCAGGTGTTTTTTCCTTTTTTATTTAGAATTCCTGCTCAATTTTGTGCTGTCTGATGGAAGATGAGGGGGTGGTGAGGAACATGAAGGAGAAAGCCACAGCAAGCTGCCGCACACACCATCCCATCCTGCGTTTGGAAGTGAACAATTCAGCCTGGAGGGAGTTCATTCCAACAGCGATGTGCTGAAGTGAGCATCCAGGGATTGCGAATCCTCAAACAAATAATGCTTTTTTGGCCTTTAACAAAAAGATTTCACACACATCAACTTCGTGCCACAACAGAGTAGAAAGACTTATATCCAACTTTACTCACTAATTTACAGTAAGATATTTCTTAGTTTGTTTTGTTGGAACAATGACTTCTGGAAAATATAGTGGGTAGGAGAAGAAATAATTAGAATGTGCTACTTGACTAAAATAATGAAAATGCATTTCATTATATAATGTTCTGAAACCGCTTTTTGGGTTTGTTTTTAATAGGTTTGTTCGGACATTTTCTTGGTAGCATTTAAATTAATGACTTAAGAAACAGCCAAAAATTTCCCAAACTATTCAGATTTTAAAGGGCATTTCCACCCCCCCCCTGTATATACTCTGTTTATTTCAGTTTTAAATGTCTTACCTATTTACTGAAGTATTTTTCTCTTTTTTTTTCCAACAGCTCAGCTAAAATAAATTTCTGCTTGAACTTTCCAAATTTCCTGCCCAAGCAAGGGTAACTGAGGCAAAAATTGTGCATGGTTAATAAGAAGAAAAATAACATTGGAATCTTCACATGCACAAAGAAGGGAAGGAGGAGAGAGAACAAGGCCAACTAGATGACCTCTCTTGCTCTTTGATTTCTCTTCTTTGAGGAGGTTCATGGTGACTAGCAAATCACTGAGTCTCTCTGACCTAGGCACCTGGAGTTGTGTTGAAGGAAAAGGTTTGTCCAACTCCTCACTAATGCTTGTAAGAGCCCCACTAAACGCCAGGAACATTTCAACCAAACCAACAAATCAGTGATTGTCTGCCAAGGAACAAGTGTGGCTTCCCTAAGACTTACTCTTTTCCACTTTTATCTTCTATTCACTTTGCTCATTTTTACAGACCATCACACAAAATTGCTGGACTGGATTTTCCAGCACAGAAAAGCCAGAAGCAAGGCTGGGCTTGGTGCTCCTCAACTTCTCTCCAGTTTCCTCTCTCACTAACCCCTTCTACGCCAAGAATCACATCAGCAAGACTATCCTCATCCCATCTCCTGCCACCAGATTCACCTGGTGCTGATATTTAAGGCTGTGAGTATTGGGCATCCACCAAATGCACATATCTGTTATTCCCCATGTGAACTGCAGTAGGTCAAAGTCTTCTGAAGGCTCCAACCTGGGGGAGACCTCAGGGTGTGCACAGAGCTCAGAGACCATTTTTCTGTCTTTCTTTGCGGTTCTTAAAAGTAGAGGCAAATAGTTTGCTGTGTGTGGAAAAGGATGAAGGAAAAGGAAAGGAGATAGGAGAACAAAGGCAGAATAAAAGACAGTACATGGAAAAAAAAAGAAGAAAATTATGAAGTACAATACAAGGCCAATAAACAATGTCTACACTGTAGAAATGATGCACTTAAATGATTTGCTTCTTTTGATTCCTCTTTCCTCGGAAAATGATAGATCAGTGCATACTTTGAGGAATCTACTTAGGAGAAATCACAGCAAGTAGGAAAACACTAAACACATGATTTTCTATTTCTTTTCCCTTTTAACAAAACATTGGACAATATTTTATCAGTGACTAAATTTAATTAAAATAAATACTCTTACAGCAGATGACCTGATGCTTTCATATCTTTGGCAGTCTTTCTGTATAGCTTCTCATCTTCTGTAGCTACAATTCATAATTACAAACTAAATAATCTCAGGTCAATTCTGATACAAGATTAACCAATGTTGTATAGATTGTCACGTACTTGGCTTTCATGCTGTAGAATAAATTTTAAGCATATAATACTTTCAAAGAGAAAAAGAATAAAAACAATCAGTCACATCCAAAAGTCAACAACATATCCTACACCTCCAACATTCATGTGAAGTTTATGGTTTAGGTGTTTAAATATCTTAGTTTTCATTTAACCAATTTAGTAATTACTTCCAACCATATTAAACTATGACAGTTTTATTTTTAAGAACTTCCAGAAATCAAGTTTTGTTCAAATTGAATACTTAACCAGTATTCATTAACAACTCAAGAAAGGATTCAGTAACAGAATCTGACCTTAATTACCAATTATATACCGGATGAAATTTACGCTTTTGCACTGGTAGTACACGATCTTGAAAATTTTAGTGGCTGCAATTTTATTACCTCATGTGCTACAGTAAACAAAAGATTTGGAAACTGCTACTCCAAATTTAGCACAAAAGCAGGGACAAACCCAGAGGTGCTCATGAAAAAACCCTTGAAAAATTGAGATTGAAATCTGGAAAAACAGATACTGTTTTAAAATTATTATCAGGATATAGTTCTGAGCATGCAAATAGTTTAATTTCCTAACTTAATTCCCAGTTGAACTACAGTCTATCATATGGCACCTTGGGAGTTGCCTCCTCATCAGATAGCTGGAGCAATACAACCCAACCAGCACACTAGCAGCCTAAATTGTGGACTATGGAAAAGTGTTTGTACCTGGAATGCTATTACAAGAATGCTAAGGCAAAAAGCCATAATCAAAGCACTGAAATACAGAAAGAAGGAAATAGGTCGAATCCCCGTATCTGTTTAAACTACTCATAACATTGAATTTATGACATTTTGGTTTATGGCACTGAGGAGGTGACCTGCAGGTCTTGATGACTCTCTGAGAACAACGACATAGCACACAAGGTTTATTCCTGAGCACTTTGCTGATTTATTTTTTTAATTCCTTGTCGGACACGACAGTATTTGCAGATAAAATACTGGGCTGCTTCAGGGAAGGTATAGACAATAATTATACAACTAGTTCAGAAATAGAAAAAGTTCAAAGAGCAATACAAATACCTAGGAGCCTGTAGATGATTCCCAATGAGGAGAGTCTAAAAGTTTATAGCAGTTTAATTTACAGAGAGGTGTGGAATATTTGACATAATCAGGGTATATTAAACAATAAATGTAATAGGGAAGGTCAAACCGAGCATTACTGGAAAAAAAAGACCAAACTGGAACTTCATAACACATACTTCAAATATCATGTTGTAAGTTTTAGGAGCTGAACATCTCACCAATTTTGTGTTACCAATTTATGTCAGCTCTCATTTCCTCCCCGGTTTCAGGTAGATATTTAAAATACATGTGTTTAAGATTTAGCTTTCCTACTGCAAATGAATTAATTGATCTATTCTGTTTGAGAAACACTTTTAAACACAATGAGACAGGAGCTCTTCAGTTTTTGTCATGAAGCACTGAAGCTGCATACTGGGGAATCTCAGCACACACTTTATGAAGAAGAACACATCCTGATAAGGGCAAAGAGATAACGTTCTGGAGGAAGATCAGATGTGATTTTCAGAATACCACCCAGCTGCTAATTGCACTGCTTTAAAGGTTAAAAAACCCCCACAAAACACCTTAGTCCACAGATGGTTCTTGCAAAACTGCCCACTGAACCACTTGTTATTCTCCCTTGAAAACACTTTGCAGGGGCCACTTCAAGACAGGATCCTGATGAATCACTCTGAGTTTGTTTTAAAGAAATAAGGAAAGAGTTAAAAATAATTCTGGTTGCTTTAGAAACTGACATCCTTTGTTTTGCTTGAGATGAAATACCATTACATGCATGCAATACCCTTTAAACTTGCCTCTGTTCCAACAATAACTAAAGCTATTCTAAGAAACTTACCACCCAAAAGGAGATCACCACAGAATTACAGTAAGTTTGCCGCTGCGAAGCTGGAGTTAATTTGCAATATTACCAAAAATGCTCAGCCAAGCCTAGTTCAGAGAGACCTGACTGTAACCTTCAAAACATGATGGTGACTCGCTACTCACCAACTCCATCAAAACCACAGCAATCAAACAGCAAAAGGGCCTTTGCTATTTTCAATAGCAGCTTGCAGCTAACCGTATTTTCAGCAAATGTGATACTCAACCCAAACAACTAAGATGACATTTCTAACACAAGAAAATTAAAATACTGCTAAAATTTATTGATCAAGCTAACGCCATGTGGTTTTATCATGCATTTTAGCTTTCCTGTTGCATTTCACCCAAATCGCAACCTTTTAGACTGCCTAACTCACATTCTCGTTTGTCGATACAGGCACTTCAGTTCTAGTCAGAAGCACGCCTGACCCTGACCACTGACCCTTCAGTATTTCTTTTAAACAACACCAACTTTTAAACTTGTAAGCTGTTTGAAGTTGGCACCACTTTATTTAAAATCATCTCAATTTAATTCAAGCACAGAAAGGAATTTTGGTTTTGCAATTTTTTAGCTTCCACAAACCCGTTCCCAAGCCTGTCCATGCTAAGTCATCTTCTGCACTCTCCCCTCCACCTGCCCTAACTCCCAACAGCTATGCTAATGGCCTACAAGAAAACAAACCTCCTGTTTTGACATCTGTCCCTGCCGAAATGAACCTCAAAGGACCACTTTGAACCAAGCCAGCAAAAAGTTTTCAAGTAATATATTGAAACATACTGATGTTACAGTAATAGGCACCTATATACAGTATATGATCTTACATGTGACAATATATGTGACCTGACTCTTAACTCTTGTGATCTGAGTCTATCTTAACATTTTGGAGATTGTTTTGACTCAAACTAAAATTAAAAACATTGATAGGAAAAACGAAGCTCAATAGTTTGCAAACTAAGCTGCCATCTCTCCCTCTACATATGCCTATGAATGTACACATTCTTAAGGATGCATAATTAACTGTAAGAAAACAGTTCTCAGAAACCAGAAAGCTAAAGTATTTATATCAAAAGCTGAATCTTTCTCACTCTATCTGCACAAATAAACCCACTGAAGTTGCCAGTTTTGTCAAAGTGAGCAAGATTAGGTTCTAAACATAAATCAATTTAAGCAGTCAGAAACCTACAAGAAGTACTAAAGTGGCTTTCAAATTCCTTGCAGATTTTTACAAATTAAAAGTCATTGACTTAATCTGTGGGAACAAATTTCGTTTTTCCTAATTCAAATACCATTACTATCACATTTCTACTAGGGACATTTAAAAGCTGAATAAAATTATGGTATTTCTAGATAGTATTGCAAGGATGGTGTAGGGATGGGGAGTGGGTGGTGGTGAAAGCGGGTACTGATCTTACAATGCAATATTGTTTAAAATCCCAGGTATCCATCCCCATTGATCAGTCAGACCTGCGTTGTTCTGATTTGGTTTAATTTTGCTGGGTTTTTTTGGGTTGTTTTTTTTAGTTGGTTTTTTTTTGCTTCCAAATTTTGCTATTTATTTATAGCTTTAAAAGTCAGTAAAGTGACTTGATTTGCGAGAAGCACTACAATCAGACAGATCTAGGATAAAAATAAAACTCATTATCTATAAGGTTGCTCTCAAAAGTCAACTATTACACTGGCATCACAAGAAATTAATTCATCAGTATATTTTTGACAAGCACAGTTTTTTTTCTCTGAAAGGTCATTTTTCTAAATTAAGCAAAGTATTAAATATCTTTGCTGTTCTGTCACACATCTCAAACTTAACTCATGAAATGTTTTCACAGTAAAATCCAATTACATTTGAAATAAACATATGAAATAAAGTTTCACATGCATTTAGATTTGACATTTGTACCGTAAGCAATGTAAGCAAACAGTAAGACCTGTTTGTACATTTTATAAACTATATTAATGGAAAATGTGCTTATTTAGTAAGTACAGTATAGCCTAGTTTTGCTCAGAAAGTGTCCTTCTTTTAGAACTCCCCTAAATGCACACTGTTAAGCATGAGAGGTAGATCTGGACATCACTGTCCACTGTTTAGGATTTGGAATCATAGAATAGTTTGGGTTGGAAAGGATCTTCAAAGGTCATCTAGTCCAATCCCCTGCAAAGAGCAGGGACATCTTCAGCTAGATCAGCTTACTCAGAGCCCTGTCCAACCTGACCTTGGCTGTTCCCTGGGATGGGGCATCTACCACCTCTCTGGGCAACCTTTTCCAGTGTCTCACCACCCTCACAGTAAAGAATTTCTTCTTTATATCTAATTTACCACCCACTCTCTTTCAGTTTAAAGGCATTATCCTCTGTCCTGTCGCTACATGCCCTTGTAAAAAGTCCCTCACAATCTGCCTGGGTCTTCTTTACTGAACTAGGAAACCCAGACCGATATCCTACACACTGTGCTCTGCTGCATGCTGCCTCTACCTCCCTCCACATTTGTTTCTGACTCCTATCCTGCCTCCAGAAGGTGCTTTGCTGGGCTGTTTCAACCAGCGGTGGCGAAGCCTTGTGAAAAACTATGGAAAATACCCACCTCTCCCACGTTAGAAAAGGAAACTTACCCGCAACACCAACAAGAAAAAGCAGCTCCACAGGATAAAAACCAGGGATCCTCTGGTGCCAAGCAGCCATGCCAAAGATAACTTCTGTTTGTGAATAAATACAGTGCAAAGGATAAAGGTTCTTCCCCGCTTTTGCATCTACTGGAGTTCCTCTGAGATGAGGAAGATTTTCTGCAGCGCCTGCCTTCCTGGCAGGCGAGGGTTACAGGGGTGTCTTCACTTATGTAAGTTCGTTTCTTGAGTACACAATTACCCAACACACCCAAGGCACTCCAAGGTTTTTTTTTTTTTTAAAGAAAAATCAGTTCCTTTCCAGCTGGAACATATTTGTTTATTCAGACTTAAGTCTGGAAGTGAAGCCACAGAAGCACTCTGAATGTGGTGCACCAAGACCTTCAGTTTCCAAATAAAGGAGACATTAATTTCTTGTTAGTGCAACTCTCTCCCTATATACTGGAACGTAGGCTGATATCCAGACTTGCAAGAGACTTCGACATTCACAAGAACCTCCTCCATTGTCACCTGTGCACCTTTTTCCTCCTACAGAAGGTCATCAAGTATCTGCTGAACATTCCTCCCAAAGCCACAGAAGACAGCTACCTACGCCAACAAGCCCCACCATCATTTTGCAGCAGCATGCAATATGTGACCCTGTTCTTCCTAAATTAAACACTTCAACTCATTTTGCAAGAGAAGGACCGCAGCAAAGCACAGGATATGAACAATCAAGAGAGTATGTGCCCATGAAAAGGCAAAGAGACTTTGTGTGGGGAGATAACTGGGATTGCTTACCTGCAGTGACATCTAAGAAATCTAACCCTGCATTTGAAAGGCCACCAGTGAAACCAAATGCAGGTCTGTCAGGCAGCACATGCACAGACCACAGGAGCCTTATTATAAGGATTTGTACCTGCCAGTTTCTTTAAAACACTTTCTCCCTCCTGAACAAGTCTTCAGCTAAAGGACATTCAAAACTGTGGAAAGCTTCCCTTTGGGAACACATTCTGTGTAGGTACCAGTCACATCCATCATCAGTAGGTCTGTGTCAGGCAGAGTGCAACAGAGATCTCTGATCATGTGTAAGCAGGAATAAGTCTTTTTAACTGGCAACCTTGGTAGCTAAAAGCATGAAGGAATCCAAATCACTTTGATGCTGATGCAGGATTTTAGTCACATAGGTAGGTTTTTAATCATACAGGTCTGAAGGAGACAAGGAGAAATCACTGGTATTCATACCACCGTCTGCCAGTGAAGGATTAGGACTCCATATAATGAGCAGTGTTCTAGACACATATAAAAGGGAGAAAAAAAAACAGTTAGTCCCCTTCTCCCAAGAAGTTCAACTTATATATACACTCTTAAAAAATACTGATTCTATTTCACAAGCATCACAGGTTCCGAATACTGATTCTATTTCACAAGCATTACGGGTTCCCAAAATCCATACCTCTGCTCAAGGTCCTAAACATCCTGACAAAGTCACTGAGTCTGTTTAGGTATCATTCATTCACCCAAAACACCATTTTTAATCATTTAATACAAAGCAATAGAGGAACTTCACAGCTATACTGGGTTTGGAGGTACTGTAAAATTTCCTTGATTTGTCACTACATTACACCTGAATACAGCTAAGATGTCTGGAATAATGCAGTGTCATGCCAGGAGAAAGGATAATGTGACCTGCAGCCTGCTCTTCATGTCCTTCCCCAGCCACCCGGGGCTTTGGAAGGGTGGGTGGGTAAGCCAAGCTCTCTAGGTGGCCCTCGGGGCAGGTGGTGATACCCTGGCAGCTGCACATCACCACTAGGACTGCTGCAGAGATGGAGGCAGAGAGGGGCATTCCCACCACTGGCCACCACCTCAGCTGCAGATACCTCCAAGATACCGACATCAAGTTGAAAGGATGTTGACAAATATTTGCCCTTGTCATTATTTCAAGTGGAAGGAAAAGGTCAAGCTGTCTGAGGGAAATTAAACATTTTAATAGGAACAAGGACAAATAAGAAGTTGCCAGGATATAAAAACGCAACTTCTATAAAACTGTTTGCGTTTTGATCTATGCAACCAACAAAGATACAGTGAAAATAACCATGCTACACTCTGCTTGAATGCTGTTGACATAAGATCTACGGGAGAGAAAATAAAAAGTAAATAACCAATCAGCCCGTTGTTACACTGCTGATTGCTGAAGATACGCAGCGGGAAATGATACACCCCATCTCACACAATTCAACAAGACTTAGCCAGAGCAACTCAAACTTTTATTTCAATTCTAGTTCAGATTTGAGATGGCTGGCCATATCAATGTACAAATTTTTGCTCTATACTACATCTAATTTATATTTAAGAAGTAAAACTTGAAAACAAACAGTGGAACAGTAAGGCTTCCTCAAGGCATAATGCCAAGGAAAACCTGAAGGCTTCAGTAAACTGCACTAGCAAACACATTTTGGAAATATCTCGTACAGGCCAGTAAAAATCTCTGCACTGTATTATCAAAGGGGCTTTAAGTATTATACTGCAAATCCTGTGTAACAAGAAGCAGATTAAGCATATCAATCCATATGCTCTCCTGTAAAATTCCCCCTATAAAAATCAGGTTTTAAGAAAACAGGTTGACATTAAATGTCAACTGGAGATTAAAATGCATTATAGGGCACATTATCCTCACATTTATCTCCAAAACAAGTAATACATATCCATGAAATCAGGGCAAAACAACCTGAAACACATCACGATTGGGGAACGCACTGTTAAGGTACAGGGAGACTTCCTAACACCAGTCAATAATGAGATTCTCATTAGGACATTCCAGTGTTTTGAAATTCTAAATGCAATGGACATTTCTCCCATTCTAATACTACCTAAGGACACAGCTATCATTATTTGGCTGTAGTAGTTTGACTAATTTTCTATAGCTTGGAGTGGCCTACATTGAGCTGACACATATCTTCCCCAGAAAAATTGTAGGCTCCTTTGGGGATGACAAAGAAGACGTTGTCAGAGGGAACATACCGAAAACAACTTTTCTCCAGAAATTCAGCAAATTTTACATTATAAAATATTTTCTAGAATGGCAAGTTTCATATTTTCTTAAAAAATAAAAAAAAACCAAACAACAACAAAAATTTATCCAAATCTTTCTTTCAAGTTTATTACTAATTTAAATTAGAAGCCATGCAGAACTTGAAAAGCCAAATTCAATACATTTGCAGATGACACTAAGTTGGAGGGGAGTGTCGATCAGCTGGAAGGCAGGAGGGCTCTGCAGAGGGACCTGGATAGGTTGGAGAGTTGGGCTCATTCCAACAGGATGAGGTCCAACAAGGCCAAGTGCCGGGTCCTGCACTTTGGCCACAAAAACCCCCTGCAGTGCTACAGGCTGGGGACAGAGTGTCTGGAGAGCAGCCAGGCAGAAAGGGACCTGGGAGTTTGGATTGACAAGAAGTTGAACATGAGCCAGCAGTGTGCCCAGGTGGCCAAGAGGGCCAGTGGCATCCTGGCCTGTATCAGGAACGGTGTGGTCACCAGGTCCAGGGAAGTGATTCTTCCCCTGTACTCAGCACTGGTGAGGCCACACCTGGAGTACTGTGTCCAGTTCTGGGCCCCTCAGTTCAGGAAGGATACTGAGGTGCTGGAGCAGGTCCAGAGAAGAGCAACAAGGCGGGTGAAGGGACTCAAGCACAAGTCCTGTGAGGAGAGGCTGAGGGAGCTGGGGTTGTTCAGCCTGGAGAAGAGGAGGCTCAGGGGAGACCTCCTTATTCTCTACAACTACGTGAAAAGGAGGTTGTAGCCAGGTGGGGGTTGGTCTCTTTGAGTTTTCTGACATTTTAGTTTTTGTTGTTTTTTCCCATTAAATACAAGTTATAAAGGAAAATAAAGTCATACTTCTAAAAATAATGTCAACAATGACCTATGAATCTAATTTCAATGAGCTTTAATTGCAGATGTTTGAGTAGAGTGCAAATCTGAAGGTCATCTGACATACCCACAAGGAATGGTTTGGCACACATTTTTAAGTGTGGATTTAATATCTATTGCTTGTTCCAATCTATAAACAAAATTTACTACCTCATTATAGGGATTCATTCAGAAAATACTCCTGTTTTAAGTAATTTCAATAGGGATATGTTTTGCTTTTTGCACTAACAACACTGTAGCCATTGTAAAGCTACAAACAATTATGGATCTCAAAACGCTTGTCTTTTCCATGTGTCCCCTACAATGGTAGGCAGGCACAGGTGAATATCTCACAGGGAATAAATTAGGTGCAGCTGATATGCCTTCCCCAACCCCATGTTCCAAACTCAGGTGAGTATTTGACTGCCCCACCAAAACACTTCCAACAGAGGACATCGGATAAAGAGACCAAGCTCTGAACTTAAACACCTTAAGAGCAATGAAAAGCATTCAGATCATGCTCAGGCTGACTATAAAGCTCCAAAGGACTTTAGGAGAACCAGAATTTCATCTTTCAATTTTCTTAGGAAACCAAAACTTCCTGGCACAACCCCACAACATCCACCTATCCGTGGGAACTCCCTTGTTATGACTTCCAATCCCCCGTGGCAAGCACCTCTGCAAACCAGCCAAATCTCACACAAAGGTTCACTTCTCTGTCACACCTGTGGAATCCCAGGGTGTAGATGAAAGTGAGGACTGACTGTCTTGGAAAGCATCCAGGCACAGAGCAATAAAAAAAGCAGGCAGCAAGATGCCTACCAGCAGCATAAAATTCCCTCTCCTATGGCAAGCGGGAAAAGGGAAGGGGATTCTTGCTTTTGACCACATGGCTCATTGATGGGGAGGCAGAGAATATGTGGGATGATGACGAAGAGGTGAGGGTGAAACACCATAGGGAATTACTTACCACAGGGAAGTCTGGTCTCAGGGTTAAGGAACTTGTCATGGGATATGTGAGTTTGGTACTGGCGCCCACTACAACCTTTCTTCGTGCCTTATAGCTCCAGACCACAAAACATTTCCATGCTCCAAGGATGGAACGTGACAAGAAGATGATGCCAGAGGGAAAAATATATTTTATTGGAAAGATAATTATATTTCTAAGGAACACAGTGGCTGCATACATGAAGTCTTACAGTGATACATAGATATCTTATTGTCAACTACTTACACACAACATACTCTAGAATCAGCCCCTTAGATATCCCCCTGAGCATATCTTCTCATTTATTGGTGTCTGTTCCAATGACACACAAAAATTTAAAGGCAGCTTGATTTGCTACTATTTCATAGAATCATAGGATGGTCTGGGTTGGAAGAGACTTTAAAGATCATTTAGTTCCAACCCCCCTGCCATGGGCTGGGACAACTTTCATTAGACCAGGGTGTTCAAAGTCCCATCCAACCTGGTCTTGAACACTTTCAGGGATGGGGCAGCCACAGCTTCTCTGGGCAACCTGTGTCAGTGTCTCGTTACATATGGCTATTGCAGCCACGGGTGGCCATAAACCTCTCTTGCACATTCTGACAGGTAGTACTAAATAGTGAGACTGAAGACTTCAAAAACAGCCAGTGAGTCAAAGCACCCAAACACAGTTCTCTTAAACCAGCCCAATTTTCAGCAAGGGGCTTTCTGAAAATCAGACCCTATAGGATTCTCTCAGAGTGGGCCCACACAAAGCTACGGCTAAAACCCTTCTCCAAAAACACAACTGACTTCTGTATGCATCTCTGAAATACAATGTAAACCAATTATTGTATGGCCAACGCAAAATTAGTTAGAAAGTAGCCTCTTCTTCCAACTTGTAGCAATTAATTTTAAAACCAAGAATCTTCATAATACAGTTGAAAATTTTCTAATTACATTGGTGATGAGTTTTAACTAATTAATTTTCCCACAGAAACTAAAGGTAGAACTCCTGCCAATTAAAACAGCATTCATCTAACTCAACTTCCAGCTGCTCCCAACAATCACACTCATAACTCCTAGGTGAGGTAATACCCATTTCAATCTTTTAGAAAATGATCTTTAAAGATAAAACTTATTATTAAGTAATAAACCCACGATGATAAAGACATATAATAAAGCACAGATGTTCAACCAGAATAAAATCTTCCTGTGCTCAGCATGAACTGGTTTATGACCATATACTTTATAGCCTACAAAACCCAAACAGAAAAGACTGAAACAGTATGGTACACCTGTACAGTGTCTCAAATGGACACTTAGACCCCATTAAGAGAAACCCATGTGGGTCTTTGAAACCATCTCCACCTCCCACCTGACATTTCACCTCTGGCTGGGCCAGCAGAATGATCTTTGATAAGATCCAAAAGTCTTATCCCTGCTCCTTCATCTCCCTGTACTACCCACTTTCTAGATGAAAGGCAACCTGGGGACGGTTTAGCATCACTTTTGGTAAAATACCCTTCAAGAACTTGGACTGTTAGACTTATTATCACAAAAAGACTTCCAAATATATTAATGGAAAGTTTTGTGCTTAGGTGTTCTTCTGAAGTCTCCCTCTAAATAAACTTCATGGTTGAGTTATAGGCACCTTCTCAATGCAACATTAGAAGGTGCATAGGCACCTTCTCAAAGCAACATTAATAGCTGATACTCCAGTACGTACCGTGTCCTGTCATCTATCAACTCCAGGGCCATCAGCACGGCTGGGGTTTATAATCAAATCATAGTACATAACAGACAAAGGAGCAAAAATTCTTCTTAATTTAAAATGTCATTAATTCCATTATAATTGTATTGACTGTAGTAAAGGTCTGCCACTTTTAAATGGTGCCCAAACACGTAATTCCCTGTGACAAGCATGCATATACCGAAATAAAGATACAGAAGTAAACTGACACTAGTTCCATGTCAGGGAAGTGAAAATATCTGAAAGGCATTTCTACACAACAGCAATGACTCATAAATCCAGGGAACTTCAGGAAGGCTCCAGAAGTGAAGCAGATGACATGGCATGTCTCACTTCCTTCAAGGAGGAAACATTTACTGAAACCCCACACTGTCAAAGGTAGCTGAGAAAACGGCAATTAATGCTTTCAGCTGCATATGCCCAGCCAAAATAATTTTAAGGTCAAGCTTCATCCATCTTCATTTGTTTATAATTTTGCCAAGGTAACTGTGATTAATTTATCAAGTTTCAGGCTGAACTACTTTGGGGTCAGGGGAGATGGGAGGAAAAGAAAGACTAATGCCAAGTCATGTGTCTCCCTTAGAAGCCTAAATAAATAACTGCTGGTGATGCAGAACAATACTGCATTTTAAAATAAACAAGAGACAAATCCCTGTAGCTGAAACAACCAAAACATAAGTTACTTCATCTCTTGGAAAGGAGCTGTCAATATGAACAATCACATGCAAAAACAGCTGAATTATACAAAAAAAACCCCTCACTGTACTCTTTACTTCTAGAAATACAGCAGAAGCAATATTTCCAGTTCCTGAAAAGAACAGCTGTAAGTTAGTCCAGGGGCAACCAAGGATGTCTAAAAATAAGCAAAGTTCTCATATCCAAAGACTTCCAGTTCCCTGAGCAAACAACAATTGCTCATACCCAAAGACAACATTGACAGTTCTGCAGGCTGCTTCAACAGGTACCAGGCCTGCTTTGCTAAATAAACACTCCAACAACAAAAGTATCTAGCAAATTCCCCATGGGAAGTTTCAAAACCAGAAGCCACCAGAAATGGTTGCAGGCATATCTGCCGCCCTCCAGGCACCCCTGCTTCCCAGCCAAGGGACTCGGGCACTCAGAAACTGGTTCTCAGCTCCTTCCTGCACCACCTGGAGTGAGCTGAACTGCAGTATAACCTTGCTGCAATAAACCCCAGCTCCTGGCTCCCCGTGCTGCCCCTGCACTCCCACGGCTCAGTACAACTGTACTGTTCACCTTCATGTGATGCCAGCTCTGACTTCTGCATCTTGAGAATATCAGCGTGCATGCACATAAGGTAGCAGGTAAGCTTTGCTAACTAAAGCAACAATCCCCTTCTCAAATGTCTTCATACTTGGCTTCTGGGAAACTGGTTTGGTTATGAATTTGTTGGGTTCTAAGTACAACTGGGAAATACAGATCTCGTCACAGCTGTAAAACCCACTGGTTAAGCTACACTACAGCTTTGCCTATGTATACATCAGTGTCCTCAATTCAGTGCTTTAAAGTTCTTATAGTCCATTTCTGTCTTTTTCATACAAATAATATTTGCAAAACATTATTATAGCCTTGAAGCTAATAACTATTTTAGAGCAATTCCAGTACAATCAAAAGCTGTTACTGGCTGTTTATGTAACAGTGAATTAACCCCCACCAATACCTTTCAGGAATTCATAACCATAGTGCACAAAATGTACTTTGCAAGAGCTTGTTAATACGGTAAGTGTAAAAGCCGTCTCGATTCAGAAGACTGGCTTTCAAAGCAAACATGCTTAACCTGCAGTTTCAGTCATGGAAGAAATTACTCAATTAATTGCAGGCAACAAAAACAACAGGGTTATAACTAATGTACAGTAAATGCTCTGTGGGTGTAATGCAAGCTCATTTCCCAGTAGTGTACTCTCTTACATCCTAACACATTTCTTATCCCACTACCGTAAAACTGTTTAAGAATGTTAAATTCACTTAAGATTTTTTTTTTTCCCCACACACATCTGTTTTCTGGCAATGGATATTATTATTAACCCAGGCAGAGTTTTTCTCTTAAGAAACGTGTTTACAACACAGTAATTTGCAGCCCAGTATTTTTCATACTCTCTTCTAGACCAGACATCATCTTTTCCAAACTTAAAATCGAATATCAGAATTTATAAAGTTTTTGCCTGCACTAATGACATCCTTGCAGTGACAAGAGAACACAGTGACAGGACTCAGTAAATTCTCATCTGCTTCCAGGAATTCCAGCAGGCAAAGAGTAGCAAGAAGATCAAAAGCACAAGAAGACCCCACCAGTGTTGACTGTTCCCGTTCTGACACTAAGGAAGAGACAGTGTAAAACACTAATAATAATTAAAGATAACGGAAAGAAAACTTACCCAAGCAGACAGTGATGCCTTCTTCTGTCATTCCTTCCATTCATGTAAAAGACATCTGTCAATGATTTGATCTAGGCTCGATATCAGCATAGGGGTGATATCTGGAGTCGCTGCTTAGAGATTCTCAGGATGTGTTTATTGTGCACAGCTTGCAAATAAAACACGGACAACTAACCGTGATAATAGAATATGGAGATGAAGATAAAAAGAATCCCCTTCTACCACTTGCCAGGCAGTTCTCGGCAGGCACTAGGAATGTTCATAAACACGGATGCCTCCCATTTCCATTGAGGCCAATTCCTCAAACCCACTTCCCTCAAGCCTTGCGATATTTTCCTCATCCTAGCCCCCATGCGAACGCATCTAATCCTCTTACCCCGAGAGCCACCCCCGACTCCCTCCCCAGCTTTATTTTATTTAAAACGATGCCTGCAACAGTGCGGGGCCGCCCGCCAGGTCACCCTCCCCCGGGACACCTGGGCGACCCTGACACATCACGTTAGGCGCAGCGGAGTGCCGGGTTAAGACGTAATCTCTCTCTCTCTCTCCCCCGGTTTACGGATCCCAGGAATCCTCCCCCGCTATCTCGCCATGGCAACGGCAGCCAGCGGGAAGACGGCGGGGCCGCCGCTTACGCAAGAGGAGCGCGCCCGGCCCTGCCGGCAGGCTGGGCCCCCGCGGGAGAGCCCGGAGCAGCCTGCGGGCCCCGGCTCTCCCCGGTGCTCTTCAGTCTTGGGGTTTTGTTTGCCTTGGGGTGTGCAGTTTGGTTGGTTTGAGGGTTTTTATCCTTTTTTTTTTTTTTTTCGTTTTTCCTTCCCCTCTCCTTTTTGCCTTTCTTTTTTTTTTTCCCCCTTTGCCTTTTTTTCTCTCCTTCCNTTTTTCGTTTTTCCTTCCCTTCTCCTTTTTTCCTTTCTTTTTTTTTTCCCCCTTTGCCTTTTTTTCTCTCCTTCCCCCCCCCCATTTTACCTTTTTCTCTTTTCCTTTGATATTTTTTCTTTTCCCTTTTTTACTCCTTCTCCCCTTTTTCATTTTTGTCTTCTTTTTTAAACTTTTTTCTTTTTTCATTTTTTTCCATTTTTGTTTCTTTCCTTTCCCCCCTTTTTCATTTTGTTTTCCTTTATTCTTGTTTCCCCTTTTTTCTTTTTTTCCTTTGTACTCCTATTTTCTCCTTTTTTCTTCCCCCTTTTTCTCCCCAATTTTCTACTATTTTATTTCGTTTTCCTTCCCCCTCTTTTTTCTTGTTTCTCCCATTTTTATTCTCCCCCCCCTTTTTTTTCCTTCCTTTTTTTCCCCCTTCCCCCCGTTTTTATGGGATTGGTTTGCTGGTTTTTTCTTCCTTTCTTTTTTTTTTTTTTTTTTTCATTTCCGACAGCTAACCAAGAACCGGCTGGTGCAGATTTAACCCGCACCAATCCCATCTCCCACCATGGAAAACTGACCACAGCAAAGCCGTTGGAGAACACGCAATTCTCATTCCTACTTCCCCGGGAACGGGCGCAGCAGAAAAAGGTTGCGTCTTTAAGTTCTTCAAATTAATAACCCTGGGAAGGGCAGAGAGCCGGCAGATGAAAGGCAAAGTGCAGACTTTGATCGGGCAATCGGAGCCATGGGGGCAGGCTCCCCAGCCCATGTGGAGCACCCCTGAAGGTCAGCCTGGACTGATCAGGTTGCAGCAAGAGAGCAATAGAAAGCAGGCCAAACGGAGGTGGAAAAATCTGTACACCCCAATATCTGCCAAGAGATGAAAGAAAAGTTTGCCTCTGATGCTGGGATTTATGATAAAGGTAAATGAAGCCGTAATGTAACACTTGCCAAGATGCTTAGGTCTTCCTTCAGGAAAACACTTAAGCATGTGCTTAAACCCATTACTATTCAGGGCAGCCCATAAGCATTTGCTGAAGGTTAAGCACAATGTTCTTACAGGGAGCCCTTAAGTACTGTGCTGATTAAGGTGGGGTTTTTTTTCTTCTAAATCCGAGCCACTGTGAACCACAAAATGAATCGCCCTCATTATATTTTAATATCATCTCTGTCTTCTTTCAAATTAAACCAGAAAATGCAAACAGAAAGTAAGTCTTATTTTACATTAAGAGGATAAAACCCAACATTACATTCTGTCGTGTTTTGTTTAATTTTTTTTTTCTTTAAGATAACAGGCTGTACAACACCATGCATCCCTATGAATGAGCGCCTTTCATGAGGAAGAAAGAGAGTACATGGAAAAGTGATTGCTTTGCTACTCCTAAACTCTTGAATTCCTTGATGTGCTGTTACAAGCCAGAAAGGATCACACAGCAATGCATACGTTTCGAAGCAAACCATAAAAAGGCTGTAAATGGTGAATACATTTTAGCTATTAAAGGTCATGGATAAGACAGCTATTTATCAGTTCAAGTAAGGTCACTGTAACATCCACAGGCAGAGAGCTTTGCCTATTGCACAAATGACACTGCCTGCCCTTAATGCCCCGAGAAACTTTTGACAAGCTAAGCATATGTAACAAGCCACAAACCTTACATATAGCCGCTACAGTTCATTAATGTTCAACAGGGAGGTATCATAGCTGAAAGGGGCTCAGTTTCTGTTTCACAGCACACTGCCTCTCCTCCGAGCTCTCCGCTGGTGATTTCTGACAAAGAAATTGTATCGCCTGTTGAAGAGCTCACTAACTAGTGAATCGGATGTTGTGGCTCTTCCTGAAAACCTTTCTCCTTGCTGTCATTTAGGAATATTCTGCCCCGCATACTAAACTATTGGTTCCTTAAGTTTCTTTATACACATATAAAAAAGAACCTTGGAAAATGTTTTTGCCAGTTTTAGACTTCCACTGGAGCTAAAAGCAGGGTCTTGGTTGAATTCTATAACATACAGTTTTGAAAGAAAACACTGTTACATAACTCTTTCCCTTTCTGGGAGACAACCTTGGTAGGAGAGTTTGTGAGAAGCAGGCAAATCTCCTCTTGCACTTCTGGAGACAGATGGCAAAGTACCGGGGCAGAAGGTTACATTAAGGTCAAGGTGTTTCCCATTCTTATTAGCTATATCCAAATGCTATGGGGCAGGCAGGACAACCTTTACTGCATTCATCTCCAAGAAACTTTGCCTCTTCTCACTTGCAGTAATTTGCCCTGCTAAATCCTGAGCTAAAGGGAGTACCATCTTGCTGGAAACCTTGTTGTTATAAATAGGTAAGGACAAAGAAATAAAGAGTTATCTCAGATGTCTGTCACTGTATGACCAATCTACCTTTCAGGAAATAAAGGTCTCACCATGCTCGTATACCTTGGCATGGGAGTTGGACAAAAGAGATGAAGCTTGAAACCTTGATGCCACAACTGTTCTTACGTGCCTCACTCAGCTCTTCAAACAGGAAAGCAAACCCAAGAAGTAGCAGATCTTAGAGTAATTTAATCATTTAGGTTAGAAAATACCTCTAGGATCATTGAGTCCAACCACTAAGACAGTGCTACCACTGAACCATGTCCCCAATTGCCACATATACACGTCTTTTTAATACCTCCAGGGATGGAGACTCAACCACTTCCCCAGGCTGCCTGTTGAAATCCTCAAGAACTCTTTCACTCTTTCATTAAAAAACAAACAAAAATCATCATAGAAACAATTAAGAGAAGGCCAGGATCATGCTGCAAAAAAACCCTGAAAGTGCATTCAGCTGCCCATGGATAGTAAAATTACTCAAAGTGCCTCCTTGGGAGAATGCTATAGGACTTCTGTTTAATCACATGAACAAAACCAGAGAAAAATTAGGTGTTCAAAGTCTTTCCCACTGTTCTCACAGCTTAAATACCTATGAGGACTAAATCAACAAAAGTACCATAACGAAATTAGTAAGTGAACAGCTACAATCTTCACTGCTGCACAGAGAAGCTCTTGAAACCAAATAAAAAGAAAGATCAATATGAATGATCCTAACTCCAAATTTGTAAAACAAACCTAGAAGAAAACATCTCCTTACGTGAGATCATAGCAGGGCCCAAATGGCTTCAGGACAAAGCATATGTGAACCACTCTCTTCTGTGAAGGCTCAAAATTGGATGCTCAAGTGAACTACCAGTGAGTTTTCCCACAGAAGCAGGACCTTGAAGAGAGCATTTCTGCTGCCACCAGATTCCTTGCAATGACCTGGCAGCATGTGATTACCACGTGAGCTTATCTCTCCTCCCCCCAAAATAAGCACAAAATGAAGGTTTCTAACTGTTTTCAGTCATTATGGACTGGAGATCACTGCACCTGCATCTCCCCACTTTTACTTCCTCCTTGGAGGATTATTTTAACAGTCTATTAAGAAGTTAACTAGTAATGAAAAAAAATAGATAACAAACTGAAGATCTCCATTTTCTAAAGCTGAAATCCCAATCTCTTCCACTGGAGTGAAAGTCCAAGTGACGAAATAAACCTTGAACTTTGTTGCTTTACTCTTCATTTTTGGAACCGAAAGAGCACCTTGTCCCAGACACCACAATTTAGCAACTTCATCTGTATACATGTCCTCATGCCAGATGTCAAAAAGAGGGAGCAGAAAGCTTTAGCTAGCCGGTATCCAAACAAGAGCGTTCGTTCCCCCTGATCAACGTCACTGACTGGAATCGCACTTGTAAGGGACGCACGCCAGTGCAGTTACTGTCACACCACCGTGACCCAATTCCAGGCAGGCAGCTGTGCTCCCAACCCAGTGGTCTCCAAAAGTGGGTCTCATGAGCAACAACCAGTCATCTAGATAAAAAATGAGGGGGAGAGTAAAAAGGAGGAGCTATTTAACACCAACACATTCAGCAGAACTCAGCCTGCACTATCCTGTTAGGTCTCCGAGTGGCCTCCAGAAGCAAGTCAGCAGGAGAGATGACAGAACAGCTTTGAACTGGAACTCCCTGGCAGAGGAAAGGGGGGTCATAAGGGCCATAGCCTTCTCAACTCCCAATTCTCCAAAGGAATAATGGGTACATTGTACATGTGTATTGGTTTTCCCTCTTAATCCAGCCATTTGAACTGTTCCTGAATGCTAAACTTCGTTTTATTGAAAAAGAAAAAGGATAATAAAATCTGAGTATTCCCAATATACAGCTGTTACAAGACATCATGGCAGATACAGGAAAAGAGAATTATTTAAGTACTTTTCCCATTTTTAGCCAAGGTAATTCCAAATAATGAACAGGGGGAGGGGAGTTCACTATGCTATCTAGTGTTTATCCTAAGTCAGATTGCAAGATATGCTAGAAAAACATAGCACTTTGGAACCACTTTAAATATGATTGAATAAAAAGTCCTACCTGAGTTTGAAACAATCTTAACTAGTCTTTCCAGTGTTTTTGTCCTGTTACACTGTGATTTAAACTAGGTATAATGCAATTTTGAATCATATTCAAACAAGGTACCTCAACCAATTTAAACTATATTTAGACCGCAGTATTTTTACTACTAAAGAAACCTAACTGAGGAACAACATGCTTGGAACATCTGTCGCAGTGATTGAAAGAAGTCTACAATAGGAATAGCAAACAGTTATTTTCTTTTCTGAGATGCTGTCAATCTGTTGAAGAAAAGTATCAGTGAAGTAGATTGTTCCTAAGAGGTACCTCACTCTGGCCTGTCTTTTCCAAAACAAAGATGATTAAAATATCCCCTTGTTGCATAACCTTGTCTGCTTATTATTATCTGCTATCTCTGTATCACGGGAAAAAACTCTTTGTCAAAGCTAGTAAGCACGTTACAGTGTTTTATGAAAAAAATAATTCATTTGCTCAAGTCTAAAAGCCTCCACCTAATGAAATTCAAATTTTAACATGTCTCAATTATTATTTACATTTAGATAATCAACCATATGACTCAGTGCAATCTCTAAGATACAGACCTCTAAGCAAGGCCGTCTGTCACACAGCGCGTTCTGCAGTGACGATCAGAGACGCAAGTATTTATGACACAACTTTGCAGTTACTTCTTGGAAGATGACAACAGAATGGCTGTTCGCTCTCTGCTAATGCTGGTTCTCCAGGATGGATTTCTGTGTGGTGTTCCAAATCAAGGTTCTTCTCTACAACAAGTGCCTTGCCTGCCCAGACCACACAGAGGTGTGTTCCTCATGAAAGTGAAGAAGGAAGGAGTTTCTGGGCTCCCTCTGAGCCCTAGGTTAAAGGAAACAGAGATGTCAAACAGCAATGGAATGACTCATAAGATTCATTACAAGTTCTTGGTGTATCATTGTCACGGCTCCAACTGTGGGCAACTCGCAAACAGCACTCTTCTCACTGTCCTCAGGGAGCGGTTTCAATCGCGTTGCCCAGTGGCAGCCACACACATCACTCTTCTGAACTAGGATCTATTGGGACCCTTAAATCAGGCACAAGAGTGGCCTGTTACTCCATATCACCCCATCTGACTGACAGCATCAGCACACAGCTAAGGCAGGCACATCTCTCTTGAGCTCTGATGGAATAAGCCTTGAGGCTCAGCTGGAAGAAGATAGTCTAGTAGGCTGCCAACATGAGGGCGTAGATGCCTTTAATAACCAACAACAGCACTGCATGACACGAGGCAATGCAGCCTGGGATGGGCCAGAGGTGGCTGCGTTTACAGCGCCTGGATGGTTCCCTTGTGCTCAGTGATAAACTGGGTTCAGGAGAGGCAACCATCACCATTACTGATGTTCTCAGACCAGCCTGGGGAAGAGCTTCTCATCAGGTCACAGCCCTGCCATGGAGCTGCTGGATATCACACTGGGGCTTTCAGCCACAGCTGAGAACACCACTGGTTTTCTATCCAAAACAAGAAATTAATATGTGAAATGGTTTAGGCAATGTTGTCATAGAAATTAAGATGGGGACCTCAAAAAAGCAGAGGCAGTTTCTGAGCAGTGAATATGGATATGAAAGCTCTCCGAGAAACTTTAGTATCAAATAGCTACGACAGAACCAAGTATCAGCACTCAAGAAGAAATTACTGAAAACTAGTGTAAGATGGGAGTGAAATGCCAAAGGCTTAAAGTTCTCTGCTGATTATTTGAAGAAAAAAACATCAAACAAGGACAGGGATACTTACATATTCAATGGAATAGTTTAAAATCCTATTTCCTTTTCATATGTAAATATTCATGTTAGCATACATTGTGTAAAAAAAGATGCATAAGACATATATATATAAAAAACAGACTTGAAAGCAGAATTTATTTCTCTGCATACTGTTTTCTTGTAGATACAGGACTCTCTACTTCAAAAGGGACTGCTACACAAAGGAATCATTGTTAACGTCCAACTTAAATTCCAGCATCAAAAGTATTTTGTGTACCAATCAAAAAAAAATCACAATTCAGCCACAATCAGGAGCGCAATTTGGGTTCTTTTACAAAAAATTCAGGAAAAGCTGGTGGCTGTGTAACTCACCAGGGTGACCCCAAAATTTGTTTTATTGCACTTGGATCCACCCATGGCTCAAACCCTACTGTACCTTTACAAAAACCAAGAGATACAGATCCCGCCTTCCTGAAAGAAATAATTGATTGCCCCTTGCATCCACTTCTCCAGGGGCATATTGGCTCTTTGCTCTTGCTCTTTTTACCCTTCCTTAAATTTCAACCGAGGGACTTTAGCAAAAGCTATCTATTTTTAACTGTTGGTGGAGAGGCCTGGATCTACATTTCCAGAGCAATAAAAAGGTAGGACAGAATTTTGTCTGTACGTAGCAGACAGGCAGGGCTCCTTTTCAACTATGTATTTTAATGCTTTATATTAACGCTATTTATATAAATGCCATGGTTTTATTGTAGTATTAGTTATGCAGTAGGGCACCCGTAGCTTTGTATAAGCATCTTTTTGAGCTATTTAGAACAAAATAACACGGAAACAGCAGTTTCTCGTCATTTCTGTAAACTGTGCAACTAAAATTTTATCACAGATCACAGAACATCCTAAACAAAAATAAGGGAGTCACCAACTTGTGAGGCTTGAAATATGAAACACAGGTCAATTCTACAGGTAGTTGTCCCTTTGTAGCAGTGCATATGCTCAAGGACAGAAGCATAGTAGTGTTACTAAGTGCACTCTTTTGTGGATTCAGCTGGTTAGTTTAAAAATAAATAAATAAAAAAACCCCAAACAAAAACAAAAAAGCAACCCCAAGCCCCTAACACAGACTGTAGCATAGGTGAAAATAATATGTTACATTAAACAATATATTTCAATTCAGTTTTTGCTCTTCTGGTTCAAAATAACCTAAGGTGAGAGACCTAAGGAGAAATAAAGTTCCCACATTCCCATATGATTGCAATCCAGTCCTTGGCCAAGTCGGTAATAGCTGGATCAGAAATTATAAAAGAATATAGCCAATATTTAACAACATGGTTTTGCGGCCACCATGGAGCACCCTTCTCTCCTGCTCCCAAATTCATCCCAGCCCGTGGTTCATGCACAGCTCTGTGAGACCATCCCCTTTCATGCTGAGGATGGAAGCAGCATGGGGTAGCAGGTTTTAGAGAGCTCCCTTCAGGCTAATGAGGAAATGTTGAAATGAACCAGGGTTCAGTCATAGCTGTGTGACTCTCCGAAGGAACGCATTTAGAAACAGATCCATAAACAAGGGGATTGCGCCTGTCAGTAGGGGCTTAAGACCCATAATCGGGATCAGAGAACATAACGCAAAGCACGGCATTTGCCACAGCACTTACTACACTTCTGTCCTTTTTCCAGCAACTTCTGCTGACTCAGGAGTACAGTACAAACTGCTGACATCCCTCCTGAGAGTGCTCAAGCATACTCCTTTGCACGCACACAAAATCAACAATGTGAATGTGGAAAGGGGTTTGAAGCAACAAGTATATGTCAAAGAACTTAAGAAAAAGAAGGTTCCACGTTCTAACCGCCTCTCTTTTTTATAAATACTCATATTAAGTGCTACACTGAATAAAAGCAGCTGAACAAACAATCTTAGGATTACTGGAAAAAATACAGTGCTGAAATTCTGCAGGATTTTAGCCCACTACAAAGACCCATGGTTTTTTGTCCAATCTGGAAGACAAATTGTTTCAATGAGTGAGGATTTCCCCTCTTTTCAGAAATCAAAAACTTGCTGTGCATGTGTAGCACATTCTAAATAACCAAAAGCATCACAGAACTTGCTCTGCATAGGTGCCCACTCCCGTCATCAGACAAGCAACTGTACCATTCAATATGTGGGATAAAAAGCCCCCACAAAAGTCTAAAGTACCATTTCTTGAAATGTACAAAATTACTATTGTTACAAGAACATGCATACACAAACACCCAACTGAATTTATCTAACTGTTTATACAAAGATCACTTGAACTGAAATTTTTTCCACATGGAATATGAAAAGGTAACACAGAAAAGCAACTTGGGCTGCAAAGTGACAGACTTCAGCACGCACCAGGGCAAGCAGGCAAATGTTGGCACTAATACTATTAAGAATACTGTCTTGCATATACAAGCAAAACATTTCTTTGGCAATCTCCTAGCCTCAAACACTTTATAACCTTGATACCCAAACTGAACTTCAGCACATTTTATGCCAAAATCCTTTTGGCATCTGTTTTAGTGACTGTGGAAAAAATATTCCACGTTTTGTCCTTTTTTTCCAGCGAAATATTTTTACAGTTTCCTTAATCAAGTAGTTTTCCTCTAAGCCATTGTCATTCCTTTTTCTATTTCATTATCCCATGCTAGCCTTACAAGCAGGTTTCTATCTTTCATCAACCGCCCAACTTGCACTCTCCCAGTTAAGCAGAAGTTCTGTGGAAGAGAGCTAGAGGTTACAGCACACAATAAGCTAGATAAGCATCAACAATATCACACTCTTGCAAAAAAAAGCAAATGTGCTGGAACAGACAGCCAGCAAGGGAGGTCTGTGAGGAAAGCCTTCTGCTATACTCGCCATTACTGGGATGTCAGCAGGAACATTTTGGTCAAATTTCACTACTGCATGAGATACGTAGACAAGTCATAAGATATTCAGAGAAGAATAGAAAGATGATGAATTAAGTATCTAATATAAACAAAAGGAAACTGAAGGGAGACAAGGTAACAGTCTTCAATTGTTCAGAAGGAAGATGCAATGAGAAAATGAATGTATTTCCAAATTGTAAGAAGAAAGACTTTACCAATACAGTGAGAAAACCTTTCTGACAAAGAAAAGCACATGAATAGAATATATTTATATATATATACACAATATATATGTATACATCATATATGATATATATTGTATCTTTTTATTAGAATGAGAACATGTATCTATATGTACAATATAAAGAGATGCTAGCTGCTCTCAGAAATGACAAAGACTTGGCTGACCCTGTCTTAGGGTAAGCAAGTTAGATCATTCTTTGGGGACACACAGCCCTGTGATTCTGCCTGCAGACAAACCATCTTGCCCTTTTCCCAGCACCAAGTGCCCAATGAGGCCTATGAGAGGACCACCCCCTTTATTTCAAAATACAGAAAGAGGAGAGACTTTAGTCTTGCTGTCCCTGGTAATCCTGGGTGAGGGCCGGCATAGGCTGCCCATCAACAGCAAGGCAGAATGATAAAAGATGATGTAGCCACATGGAGTATTGCAAGTCACCTAAACTTCAATAAAAACCCAAAGTCCATGTAATCAGCTTCAGAGAAAATAAAAGCAGGGGTTTGCAGTTAGCTGCTAAGAGGCCTACAAATAAGAGAGGGCAAAAATCTACTGGAACGCTACCTTTCACTCCTTCATACTTTACCGGTACATGATGCATATTATTTGAGGACATCAGCTTCCCTGCACCTTGCTTCTCTATAAAGTACATAGCTTTTTCCTCTCCTATGTGTGTATTTTGTCTACACAGGTTACTAGTACTTTGAGGTAAAAACTATTTTACTTATTTATACCATCCCTCAAAAACTAGGCACATCACTCATTTGATTTTAAGCACTGATCAGCCATCAGCTGTCCAAACAAGTTGCATCTGCCATCTCACTGTGATTTAGCTACAGCTACAAATTTGGGTTCAGACAAAGAAGTTATTTTTTCCCTGTTCTCCCAAAAGTTTCTTTTAGGTTTCCAGGGTAGGTTTTTTTTATCTGTTCTTTCCCCCTTTCTTCTTCTCCTCCCTCTTTCTCCCTTCCAAACTTTTCAGTTCTCCACTAGCTACTCTTCTCCACTGATGCTCTTAATTTCCTTTTGCCATGCCACAGGGTGGAAGGCAGTGGAAGCAAAGCAATGGGACAAGCATATTGAGCTCCAGTAAAATGGGAACACTCCTGGTGCCCCCCTCCTCCAAATACTTAAAAGCAAAGGTCTCCAACCATCACTGATCCATCAGAAATAACCGTACAGACTAATACTAAAACACCAAGGGCAACATCAGATTCTGCTCTCATTTCAAGGCTGACTAAATCAAGACACATTTCACAAACAGAGGGTGGAAAAAAAGGAGAGCCTGAAGGACTGACTGAAGATAGAGAGGTAGATATTTTGGCATATTCTTGCAGGTAACACAGAAGCATGCATGGAAATGTGACAGTTATAGTCACTCTATAGAAAAAGTGAAAAATTACTGTGATTTTAATCCAAATCAATTTCAGTCCTTGGGCTGGGAAAAAAAGGGTAAATGAAAACACTTAACAAAATTCTTGAAGAACAATGTCTTAAAAATGAGGGGACAGAAACTACATTGCTTTTACAGGACAAAGCAGAAGTCAGAGAACAACACAGTTGACTTCAAAATGTTTTGTGTTCTCCTGTCTTGGGACTGCTGTTGGGGTTGAAGGGGCCTTGGCCTGATCTGGACAGCTGCAGGCTGTCTGGTTTATGTCAACCATTGGTACGAACTGTTGTGTCCTACAGGCTGGATCCCCAACACACTCATCCTGACTTCCACTGCATGGCTTGAAGGAGGAGTCCAGGGCTGAAGCACGTTCTCCAAGCTAGGAGAAATGTCAGTCATACAATCATAGAATGGTCAGGGCTGTAAGGGACCTTAAAGAACACCTAGTTCCAACTCCCCTGCCATAGCCAGGGATGCCTTTCACTAGACCAGGTTGCTCAAAGCCCCATCCAGCCTGGCCTTGAACACTTCCAGGGATGGAGCATCCACAGCTTCTCTGGGAAACCTCCTCCAGTGCCTCACCACCCTCACAGTAAAGAATTTCTTCCTAATATCTAACCTAAACCCACCCTCTGTCAGTTTAAAGCCACTAGCCCTTGCCAATGATCCCATTAAAAGTGTTCTAGATTGCTTTTATGGTGAAAAATTGACAGGGCTGCAGTCTTGGTGAAGATTTCGGCTACCAGCAACACCGCAAGTGGCAGTGTATTAAGAACTAAAGCTCTCTGAGAAACCAACTCAGGCAGAACAAAACACCTTAGCAACTACATTACTAACACACACTTTCCTTAGCAAAGTCTTGTCCACAGCACATGAATAACTAAGTTTCAGCAACTTGTTCTGGAGTCATGTCTCATGCAAAGCAACTGTTGAGTTTTTACAGAAGCTTTTAACAAACAGTTTATCAGAACCATTACCAGGACCAAGGGTGCTTATCTGAAAAGTGTATTTCTTTTTGTTGTCTCATGCAGATGCATTAGGATTGTTGGAATACTGGGCTTTGTTTCTATCAGTATATGTATCACACACACACACATGCACTCTGAACCCCAAGGAAAATAAACAGAAAGTTTACTTTATACTTTTATTTATGCTCCTTTTTTTCTGAAGTAGCTAAAATCTCATGCAAGTGCATGGCAGATCTAGCCTCTGGCTGCATTCACAGGGTACCAACAGCTGGACTGACTGAGGTTTGTGTGGGCCACAGGAGATGTCATGCTGCACTCATCTGGAAAGTACCCTGAAGCCACACCTCAACTCATTTTGAAATCAAAGAATGGTTGGGGTTGGAAGGGACTAGTCCAACCTCCCTGCCAAAGCAGGTTCAACTAGAGCAAATGAGGAAGGCCACTTCTTCCTGGTTTGTATAAAGTTCATCAGAAACCACTGTAAGTTCCCACAGCAGTTAACTAGCAAATATTCGCAGTGGAATAATAATAATAAAAAAACTTAGATAGGCATGCATGTACAAAGCTGTTTTCTTAAACACAAAACAGAGAACTTCCTGGGCTAAACCCTGTCAGAAGGGTGGACATTCTGCAACAGCCGCTTTACCAAAATCAGCTAACTAATATGTCCTGTTTCCTAAATACCAAGTGCACTAGTATCAGGAAACTATTTGGAAACTAATGACCAAAATTAAGAAAACCAAAACAAAACAAAGGTGTGGTTCAGATCAGAAAAAGTGCTGCCCATCTAACAACTTTCACTGATCTCACCAGAACTAAGTGTATTTACATACGTATCTGAAAGTAATTTGAAAAAATGGGCTTTAAATTCTGTTTTTGAAGACCAAGTGTGCTTGGTTACACAACATGTTATAACTGAGTTTTTTTTTTCTACTTGGAGTATTAGGCAGTTATAAAAGGTGTAGTAAGCCTCTAATTACATCATAAACCTTGCCAGTGTTTGATAATTTCTTAAGGGATTTGAGAGAGGAAGCAGAAAGTTACAGAAATCTCAGTTTTACTTCTTAGGTTCCTAACCTTCTCAGCAGTGTAGTCATGTGGAAGAAGCCAATGTGAGTTACTAGATGAAAGAAGGCAAGTAAATACATTTCAAGTTCCTTTTTAATTAAAAAAAAAAAAATCTAATAGTATAAGCAAGCTTCAGGAAGCTCTGGCTCAAGACCGAGCACCCCAGGTTAAGAACACTACTAAGCTTTAGAGTTTTGTAATAAAACCTCTAATCTCCTGATGTGTTCAAGCTACCAGTTACTACCTGAATTAGGTCCCAAATTCAGTGCTACTCGAGTAGCAAGGGCTGCATGCACCCATGGCAATCAGCCCTTGAAAACTGCAGAAAAATTTGCTCTACCCAACACAGTCCTTCCCACCTGTGGTCTGTTCCCCACCTGTATGCAAGATGGATCATCCATCAGCTGTGCACTGCTTGTGAGGCATCGGTTTTCCCCAAACACTGCAGTCCTTCAGCAGCTTCCCTGCATGGCCTCTTTTAGGAACAACAGAGACACTGCTAACTACAGAATGACTTCACAGTGCTGCTTTAGGGGGACACTGCTAGCTTTACTTCCTTAGGATGTAAAGGATGATTCCTTCCTTAGGAACTATGAAGATGAAACTGTTACTCAAGTAACATCAGTAACTGGCTGTTTCTGCCATATAGCATGTCCTACCTTACCAGGAAAAACATAAATATGTACTAAAGAACCAAGTTCTGCCCCCAGAGTTACAGTAACTTGAATCCGGTAGGAAGAAGTGTGCCCAAGAAAAACTCAGAAGGTGATTTTTTCCTTCAACTTTTCTCATACATGAAATATATGCATGTACAGCAATATTCCTGGTTTAGTCGCTTTGGTATTTGTTTTCCATTAAGCAGTATGAAACTTGCTTTAGCAAATATGTTTTGTGGGTTGTCATCCATAGCTTGTTAACCACTATATTCATTTAGGGACTACACATATGCTTTTTCAAATATAGACATAAGGGGAAGTGAAAATCATGCCAGAGAGCATTGCTTAGTTCCCAGGAAAGACAGTATCTAGAATTTGGCAGCCTTTAGATATGAGAAGAGTACAAACAGTCAGACTCAAAATTTTAAGTCATTTGTGTGGGCCATTTCTTTTATCTTGGTGATCCCAACTTCTACAGTTATTTGTAGCTTAAATTGCTGGGTTTTTTTAATAAAAAATACATAGCGTGGTTTCCTCTAGTTATTTGTACTAAAAAATGATGTTTGCATAACACCTTCCCACAATTCTGAGTCCTTTCAGAAACTTATTTTGCTAGACATTTGATGAAAATACTGTTGTAATCCACTATATTGCTACCAAACCTCTTACAGAAGGACAGTAGGACTTGTAAACAGAAAATAATAAATGAATTATCACTGGCTTACCAATAAAGTAGAGAGGGAAAGTGGTCACACCAAATCACTAGAACAAACTGAGACCTGGTCACTACCACCCAATAGAAAATGGGGCAGTGATCCCCAAGGGCATGCTGAAATTATTTAAATTACCTTCACACATTAGAGCAGGCAAAGGTATTGGATCCTCCCAAAAGCCACAGTTAGCAAAGCCTTCTGCACTTCATGAAGCCTTGCTCCATGCTTGGACAGGTATCAGCTTTCCAACAGGGCACCTGGCTTGTGTGCAAGCCCAGCTAACCCAGGGAAGCCCCCTGCTCCCCAGTACTGACGTCCTTGGGCAGCAGCTGCCACCACTGAAGCAAGGAAACTGTACCTCACATTCATGTACAGCAAATTATAAGCTCTACACAACTATTATGCTAGTGATGAGGCTTCTTAATTGGGAAAAACACAACCCCTCCAAGCTAGCTGACTGGCTTACTGTTTTTCCCATAGCCAAGATGAAAGAATCTTATCTTAAGCTTACACTGTTTTTCTTTTAAACAAAAAGATACTGTTGGTTCTGTTAAAAAATCCAAAACAAAAGAAACAAAACAAACAAACAAAACCAAAAAAACCCCAACAATCAAAGAACATCCCTCAAAAATCCCCAAAATCCCCACCATCAGCAGAAGTATCTATCTAAATGTGGATAACAAGAGGAAGCTCTTATCGAACATCCCCTGCAAGCATTCCCTCTAGAGGACTGTTTTCCCCCAGTACTAAATTCCAGCCTGTCCTAGGAGCTGTTTGGTTTGCTTCCTCACCAGCACTTCACTCCCAAAGCACAGTGTTAGTCACAAGCAGACCCATGTTGAAGAACATCATGGGGTTGGGGAAACAAGCATCGTACGGAGGCCAGCAGCATAGCTTTCCCTCAACCACAATTGTTCCTGTGCTGCTGCTCCTCTTGCTGTGAGAAAGGGATGGCCTTGTTGGTCATGCATGCACTGTCTTCTCTCTGTTGTTCTGGGAATGGCCCTGTGCCCACTTTGGCTTGTTTTTCAGTCCAGTTCCTCAGAGACGATGTTTAAAGATAAGTCTGGATGCTGGAACGTAACAGTGTTGAGGGCACAGGTTTAGTAGCCATGACCAAAGATAAATTTATTTTCTGCTGATGCATTTACTTCTTAACACACAAGTTCTGGGACAGGGGGACAGCTCTAAGCAGTGAACTCTAAATTTTAACATGCATGCATGCATGGTTGAGCCTAAAGTATTTTATATATTGCAATCACAACAGATATCTGTGGAAAGGACATATTTTTATCACCACTTTAGGAGAAAAAGATATTTATATTGACATTATAGGAGACCTTTTGGGGTTAAAAAACAAAACAAAACAAAACAAAATCTTCAAATATGTTCAATGTTTCAAAATCAAAATTAAGAATTCATTCTGCAAACTGTGATTGCACTGTGAAAGGGGAATACAACCATTTGGTGTGATTCCTTGAGGTTTAAGAGAGTAATTAAATACTGCACAGTTAATAATATTTTATTTGCCCCAGCTTCTGGAAAATAATTAGACACCTAGGGTTACATATTCAAAATTCTGATCTCGTTTACTTGAAAACTATTTAAAGAAAATATAATAACCGATATATACATTGCTGAATCCCTCTGCCAATACTTGCTGATTATCCCAGCAGTTTTCCCTGCTATTGCTGTATGAAAGAAACAGCCAACTAATTCATTAACCAGGAGGTGCTGATTACATACATATTGTTATCAAAAGCACAAACTACACTCTTTCCCGTTCTCTCAGTTACAGTAATTTTAGGTGCTTGCAAAACAAGCAGACAGAAAACATTCAGCCTGAAACCGATACTTAAATAATACTTGGGCAATGCCTCCTTAGGAACCCAAATAAGACACATAGAAGTTTTGTACACTCAAAGCCTAGCTATGCACAGCTAGTAGCTATTCTTGATTAAGTATTCTGTTTTAAAAATGGGTAAATTTGAACACAAAGCACTTGGTTTAGTTCCAGAACTGGAACATTCCCTAATTTTACATTTATACCTCTTTTAAATTCAATTTAGTTTCAAATGCAAAAATAAAAAAAAGGCCCATTTTCTCTTTTTGCATGGCCTAGCTACAGAAGACTTGGTTATATATATAAGGAATGGATGCTGTCCTCTAATAAAATGATTCAACTGTGTATTTTCAATTTTACAGTCAATTGAAATAAGGCCCCAAACCCATGAAAAATGACCTAAACTTTTTATCAGCACTTCCCACCTATGTATATTTATGAATTCATAGTTACAATAGACTCTCAAATTATTTTCAATAATTCACCACTGTGGTGGCCAGAACCCCAAAAAATGACCAACTCTAGAACAGGCTAGTAGCTGAAGACAATTTAGAAATATCACCCCCCAAGGCCAAGTCTGTTATTGATTTAATATGTCAAGTTTGATCCCTAAGTAAAACTAACAGTGCATGTTAATGTCATACATAATCACAATAAAGTGTTATTACTCTAGAAGACAAAATGCTACATGATTCAATAAAACACTTCTAGTGCATGATGTAACTAAATTCAGAGCTAAAACACAGGAATTTTAAGGATACTACTCAGCAGAAAGAGCTGTTCCCAGATAAGATTAAAGGATACGATACAACCAGCATCTTGGTTGCCACATAACTGAAGAGAAGAAAACAAGAAAAGAGGACCTTAAAAAAAAAATCAACAGAAACATGATTGGAAATTTTCTTTCTTTAGTCTTAGGAAAGACTTCCCCTTAGAAAGGGATCATTATAAATGCAAAAAGCACCCATGCAGAGCTGGATCCTCAGATTTTTGTAGCTGTAAAACACCTTGGACAAAATCATAGAGAAAAAGGCTGAATAGAATATATAGCAACAGTCTCTCTGTCTGGAATTTAGTTTATGCTTTACATTTTCTGTTTGTGCTACCTTGGTAATCAAGGACTTAACCCACCACCTGGCTGAAACAAAACTAGTTTTTCTCGAAGTTTCTCCAGCATTTCTAGTCGCTTTGCAAGGTCACGCTGAGACTAGTGATATCAAATGCAAGGGAAAAGCAAGAAGTTTTGCCAAGCAGGCAATGTCCAGTGCCTCCTGGCACAGGGCAGACAAAACAAAGGCAAAGGCAATCCATGACTCTGGGAAATACTTGCTTTCATTTACTTAGTCCTCCAACACAAACCACTGAGAACCATCACTTTAACTGATGAGAGTTTTATACAGCATTTTATTTCATCAGATAACATTTAGGATGGCAAGACAGTATTTTCAGTATCGCCAACTTCTGATGTATTTCAGCTGCTCTTTTTTCTTCTTTTCATGATAATCCAAAACATTCTACTTAATATTATTATTTTGCATACTCTTGGGTGGAATGTTAACTACAAAAGGCAGGTGGATTTACCTTCAGGAAGTCCAACATTTAATGGCAGTAACTTTTCAGAGCTCAATGAGAAAAATGTTATCTGTTTTATAGTTCCTATGGCCCTTCATCACCCTTGCACCATGAGGTTGAGAACTTATGCAATTTTCAGAAAAAGCTTTCTCTTACCACTCCAGTCACAAAACTCACATTGGCAAGCTGGCATTAGGTTCATAAAGGGTAAAACCGAATATTTTTGTGCACGTAGGACATCTACTGCAGTTGCCCAATACTGCTTCTAGCACTTGTCATAGAATGGTCACAAAGGGAATGGGTTGCAATACTTCAATTCAATGAGCTTTTGAAGGCCTGTTCCAGCAACCGCCTGCAATAAGGTATCTTTTTCCCTTCTCAATATCTAGCACAACAGCTGGATATCCATGCCCAATATTATTCTGTGCAATGTCCTGAGTTATACCACAAATGGCTTACGTAACACAGCTAAAACAAACTGCTCTGCAGCAATGAATGAGGACTCTGTTGTTGGAGCCCTTGCCAACTGCACGCATCATTCTTGGTTCCGCTAACGCCGAGTGGGGACAAAGGCTATATTCTGTCCTCTATGGCAGCACAGCACAGTGAGGATGCTGTAAATTAAAGAAAGCACAGCACGCCGACAACAGACTCATTACTACTTTCTTACTCTCAATTCCATGATATACAAATATGGCAGAGTTCCTTCCATTGTGCTGAAAATAATGGGAAACAGGGATAAACGTGGGAGAGCCTTTCTACAGCTCAAGAACATAGATCCCACTTCCTCCATCTGGATCTAATTTTGTTGGGTGTTTTTCAGAGCTGCTCTTTAAGTATATCAGTAATTTAAAAAACAATCTCCTCCAGAAAAGCAAAATCTATACTCCTAGGAGAATCTGCTCCACAGTCTCTTGTAATGTCACATTTCTCTCCAATATCTTTACTTCAGGCAAATAGGAAAAAATCAAGTTTGAGGAAAGATCTAAGAAAGTTTCTTTTATAACCAGATGCAGACATTTCCCATAGAGGTAAGTAAATGATACAGTTCTAATTCCTCCATAACCCCTTGTTCCACCCCTGTTCCCTTTCTGCCTCTTCTTTTCCTCACACGCACACACACATATATATACATGTGACCTGGGCTGTCTGACTGCTAGGTGCGACCTCAATATCATGATATTGAAGATAACCTAAATGGAGACTTCAGAAAGCACACATCTAATAATAAAACTGTTTGCAGAAAACTATGGGAATTCCAGAGAATATTACAAGCCTAGAAGGACAGACATGCATACAGAAATAACATAAACCAGACTCAATTCTCATGTCCCAAGAGAAATCACTTCTTTATCAATACTATGCTTGCCTTAGGAACAAAGAATTGCCCATCAGCATGCTTATTAACTCTAGAAAAAAAATACATGCACAAACATCTGACTATTTTCAGTAAGTTTTATCAGGATTAAACAGAATACTATTGACTACTAAAGTGATCAAAGGCTAAAGGGTACCTGACCATCCCCAACAGTGCCACAGTGCCTCTGGCTCAACAGCCCCACTCATACTCAGCCTAAATGAGCCACTGGTTAAAAAAGCAACCCAAAAAACCCTGGAAGTGTCTCTTATGAGTTGCAATCTGACATTTCATGGAGACGATTACATTACAATTCCCATAACTTTTAGAAATTAGATTCACAATTGAAGAAACGGTGAATGTAATTCTACTGCCAGGAATAAAATTAAAAAAAAAAACCATAAATTCTCAGATTAACAGGACCCTGAAACAAGTCACTCTCTTTAATATATTCTCATGCAAGCAGAAATACAAATTAAAACAGTCACTAACAGGAAATATGTTTTCCTTTTTCTGTGTTTCCAAAGGAAGCAGAGAATTTGGTGCAAACACCACCCTCTTCTCAGAAGTGGATTTCTACAGAAATTAAGGTAAATAAAAGGTCGCCGTGTGAAAGAAGAAACCATCCCAGTCTATGACAATAATCTAAATAGTCCACCAAAAAATAAATGAAAATGAGCAAAGAAAGAGTTCAAGCATTATTAACAGCTACTCATGGGCACATGTTGGGCTACAACAGCTACTGGTGTAAGTAGTTCCTGATGCTAGTTTTAAACTGGATTGCTGGAGTGCAAATTACAGTCCTGAGTGGACTCGGAGACACGGTGACTGACCCGAGTGCCACGGGGCAGTGCTGACAGGTCTTTTGGGGGTCATTTGGTCACTTTCAGGTGTGGTCTCAACTGTGGTGAAAATCAACAACACAACTCCACAAGGGCTGCTGGGCTCTCCCACATTACTTCCAATTACATATTGCACTTGAAACCATTCTGACAGAGATCCTGGTGATACCAATACAGTGGCAGCATCACTCTAATCAACTTCTTCGCCAAACAAATGAGTAAATGGTCCCCAGAAGTAAAAAGACCTGATTCTACCACTCTGAGCAACAAAGAAAACTTGTACCTGCTAAATGTGGCCACAAGAACAGGTTCCCTGTGCCAGTCACCTTCTTCTGCGGGGATTTAATTTGGAGAGAGCACACTCTGACATGAAACTCCACAATAACTGAACCAGGATGTTTCCCAAGGAAAGTACAGTACAGCAGCAGCAGGAAGAAGAAAAATCAAGGTTTTCAATGCTGCATAAACATGCCTATACATCTACTGGAGACGAGCACTGAGAAATATCTGAATCCACAAGCTTACTGACTTTCATGCAGAACTTAACATTTCAAATTAGCAGCCACTCAAAAATTTGCTACATTTAAAACATTCCAAAATCAAAGTACTTCAGGTTCCCTTACACAAAATTTTCTACTATTTCAGAAGGACTGTTGCCTGCTCTGTAAAGTTCCTCTACTCTCTTTGGCTTTTCCCATTTGAATTTCCCTTTTATTTACTGAGAAATGTTTTGAGGTGAATTTTTGTTTTAGTTTTTTGGGGGCTTATTGAAACACTCCACTGGAAAAGGGCAGATTTCTTTAAATCAAATCACACATTTCAATAGTGTGTAATCCAAATGCTTACCTTGATAAGAAGGTATTGTTTACATGCCTTAACTCGCTCTATTTGCATTCTATAAAGTATTTTAAAGTCATTAGCTGGAAGTTATCCTCTCTGGCACACAAAAGAAGCCTTCATCCTGTAGCCACAGTCATTTTGTGTCATTAATCAGCTGCATGATTCAAGCACATCTGGATTTCTGGTAAGAGCTTATGACCAGTAATAAAAACTATATATAAACTAGCTCAGTTTGGACTCCCGCATCCATTTGGGAAACTGTCAGCAGAAGCTCTCCCCTTGGTTGTAACTGTATTACTCAACACGCAGTGTGCAGGAATTGTTTGCAGAAACATTTGGTATTTTTAGGCCTGGCCTCTCAATGGGAATTCCACACTGAAAAAAAAAAGGTATGACTTATACACTCAAATCCCTCATTGAGTCCTCTGTTAAAAAATTTACATACAGGGTGTAGAGGGTGAATTGCTCAGCTGCAAGCTGGAATTTACAAATGTGTTTAAGCACCTGCTGAAAATAACTAGGAATTATGCTCTTCACATGAGTACATGCTTCTCTTTTTCTGCAAAGGAAAAGACTCGGCTCAATACAGGACAGGAGTACATGTAAAATGAATCAATATTGACTGAAAGCACACAAATCTGCTTTTCTAATTTCTAGTTCTTGTCTTAGTTGCACAAACACGTTCTCTTAATCTAACTTTTAAGTAAGATACTCTGTATATGATTTTTCTTGATTAAAAAGAAAAGCAAATAAAATAATGTTTAAGGAAAAATATTTCCATGGGCATTAATCATGAATAGAAAGGGATAATCAGGAAGAAGCAAAGATGACTCAGCTGGAATATTGGAATATTTATCCCAATCTTCCTCTCATCTGCAAGTTCCAACATTAGTGTCAGATAAATACAGGTATGGACAAAGTTTCCCTTTGAAAATATATTTATCCACTTTAATTTAAACTACTTTTTTTGTGACTGTATGGAGGATTTTGTACACACTGAGTCTGGGAGCATTGCTGTACTTCCTCACCACCGTAGGAGTGCAGTTATTAGGAAGGGAAGAAGCAACCACCGTGACTTGGAAGAGCATTCCTGTAGCAATTCCTCAGCTCCGGTTTCTGAAGAAAGAAAATGGGTGGGGTGATTGGATTTGTTTCTGGAAAAAGCTCATCTTTTTTTCCAATGAGCTCTTTACTTAGAAGTCTGCATTGTTATTATAATGAATATTAGTGTAGCTTGCAAGAGCACCAAAAGAAGCCAAGCAATGTGTGGATCCAGCAGTGCTTTACCAAGGGAGCAAAGAAACAACATTTCAGGAGAGAGACAGCCCCTTCTCCACATGTTGGCAGACTCCTGGATGGTTTGCACACATCTGGCCATTGATACAACATAAAAAGCAGCAGCGTGGCTTCACACACCCACGCTGCAGCATCATTAGCCCTCTACAACTTTTAAACACTAAGTAAGCATATCTGCAGTTCCCACGTTGGGATTTACATATGAAGAAGGAACAAACCAGGCATTTTAAAATTCATTTACCAAACACATTTTTCTCATATAGGCACACATAAAGGATAAACCCATGTCGACTTCCACCACGCAGCATCACACCAGGTTCCTCAGCATTACTGGGCATGCAGATGGCAGCAGTGATGGAGAGTAACTTTTCCAGCCTTTGGGCAGCTAGATTCCCTCTATCTTCCCGTGTGGCTCTCATCCCCATAATTCATGTTTTACAGTTCCTAGGCTAGTGCAGTTCTACAGGCATGAAGTCAGCTGCTTCATGGAATTGCATACAGATCAGAATTCCACAGCCTGTACATAACTGGGGCCAGGCTCTGCTGAACCTTCTAAAGATTAAAAAATTAAGAGTATGTGCTGTAGACCACTGCACAGGCTCGCCCTACACATGGATGTGCATGTTCAGCAACATATCTGCCATATTCACTGCAACAGCTCAGTTGAACTGAAGAAACACATTGTTGCAGGGACACAGAGAAGGACTTGGCCACTACCGAAATTAATTCTCAGTGGCAAGATATCCAGATGTTAATTACTTCTCAGGATGAATGAATGAAAGACTAACTGTATCTTCAGGCATTTCATTTCAGTAATTCATTCACCACAGAGAGCTTCCCTCAGATGAAACACATAAGAGGGAAGAGCAGACCAGGCAGCTGGTGATGCTGTTCAGAGTTATGTCCTGCTGGCACAGTAAGTCATGGACCCCTGGACAAACAGATCTACATCTCATTAATTGACACCCCACAGCGCTAGGCACCAATACATAATGAGGGGGTGGGTCTTGTAAAAAGAGTCACAGAACTCAAAAATTTTAGGGAAGGGTCCTGTTGGAAAACACTGGGTCAGGGGTGATGACTGCTACCCTGGGCAATCAGGAAAGACCCTGCTTCATCTCCCAGCATGACCCTAACTGGCCATTCCAAGGCCTGATCGAGCAAGGGCTTTGGGCACAATAGCTCCTCAGGCTTATTAGGCAGTGGGTGCCTACGCACCTTGGTTAAGATGTCCCCTAATCCTCCTGTGCCTCTGCTTTTTAATTTTGTGATAGTTGTAACAGCAATATCTTATTTTCAAAGGTTTGTTGAAAGAAGCATAGCAAAAAATATGGAAGTCCAACAACAGCTGGTGAAAAATGTGCAAAGCAGGAGGGGAGGAAAAAAAAGGCTAAAGAAAATAAGCTAGTAATATCAGTTATAGACTTGCTCGCTATGAGAGAAGGGTGATTGTTCTATTTGTTGCTTGCCTATGTTTACTTTCTATCCCTTCACAGTCCTCAAAACCTCTGCCAGCTCAACAAAACCAGAAGCCCTTCTATGTAAACTCAAGTCTTTGCTCTATAAGCCCAGGTAGAAAACTAATACAAAACTTTGCAAACTAATACAAAACCTTGCAGCAGACACCAAACCTAACGGAACAGAAGCATAGCAGGTGGAGGGGATAAAAGGTTTGTGTTATCAGAAGGCATGTTTGTTCATCAGAAGGACACTGAGTTTGTATTGGAAGAGAGTCAAGTTATCATGGACAGGAATTCCCTGTCCAACTCATGAGCACAGTACGTTGTGTCTCCTTTCAGGCAGTCATGTTAAGGGGAAGAGGAGCCATGGCTTTTCAAAAGCGTCCCACCTTCCAGATGTTATCCCTGTGTGAATATTCCTCTTCGAAGTTAAATCACTCTACTTAAAAATTCTTTGAGAAATGCTTAATCCTTGTGTAAGATATCAAGTTTTAAAGAGACATCATTTAAAAGGCAAACAACATAAAAACAGAGTCACGAGAAAGCAAAGGAGGGAGGAAGGGAGGGAAAGGATTCCATTTTGCCTCTCTAAAAAAATTGTTTTGATACAGTATCCCTGTTGCATGAATTTTCCATATGCCTCTGTCAGATTCACTATTTCAAGCCACAGAGCTGTCAGATGCTCAGTTTTTTATGGTGTGCTTACGTGGCAGGTCAACCTTTCTGTTGAATCAGTCAGTTTTTCACAAAGCCAGGATCTGCAACCCTGAAAGATGCACATGCTCTTTTGGCCAAAAAGTCTCAACTTTGCAGCAGAAGTGAGTCATCAAAGCAAACCACTATATCTGGTACCTAACAACTGCTACCAGAATCAGTGCTTTTGCATGAAAAAAATAAAACATTATGTGCAACTTAAGGAACAGTGACTATACTGCACACATACATGAAGCAAGTATCACAATGGAAATGTAGATTTAAGTGATCAGATGCTATCATAGATGGGCAATTCTTAAAATAATCAAGAAAAATCTCGCAAACTTTAGTACCTGCTTAACTTTCTTTGCCTTTTAATAAAATGAAGAGACATTTAGTTCATGAACAAAAGCCTTAATACTTCAGTTAAAACTTAATTTTGTGACTAAAGCCTGTTGTAGATTAAGTAGAATTTGCAAAAAAAAACCAAAACAAAATAAAACCAACCCCCACACTTTTTCCTTTAGCCCTATCTGATTAAGAAACTCCATAACCCCACAACTCAAGTGAAAATATCAGTCACATCAGTATCACTTTACAACGCTGAGGGAGGTGGGTGCACATTCTTTACCTCACATCCCCAGCATTTAGCATTTGAAAGATTATCTCCATTCCCCATGTCTCATTTTTTGCTAAAATAAAATTGCATATTTAAATGCAGCCTAAATGCTAATCAGGATGTAAACATTTAAATAACAGAATGCAGATCCGTTAATCAAAACTGATTACCAGCTTGCTTTCCATTTACTGGGGGTTCTTCTGTAAAATACCGCCTTAGTTACTGTTGCCAATATTTTGTTTTTAAAGCCTCTTGGAGAAAAAGCTGATTACTTGCTCTTATTGGCTCAAGAGACACATTTTAGGACGTTTCCTAGAAATGTGAGACTGCAATTTACTTGCAGGTAACCAGTACATAACTGTACATCTATATGAACTCTTTCTATTATCTTAACACCAGGCTTTGTCTCCTCTGTCCCCTTCCCTCACATCAGTAGATTTTAGAGCATTTTAAATTTCTGAATGCCCTTGCAGAAATATGTGGTTAACCAGAAACTTTCAGCTCTGGAAAACACTGACCACTACATCCTTTTCAGGCCATTATTTTCCACCAGAAAGAAATTAATGTTCAGAATCCTCCCAAACATTTAATAATGTTTCCAAGCATTATTAAACAATTTTTATAAATTAACACATACAACTACAGTTGTAGTTGAGCTAGGACTGTCACTGGCCATGGTGTGCAAATTGTGATTTACCAGTCAAACTGAAAATTAGAAATTCACAAGCAGCATTTATAAGATTTAACCACTTGACCGCAGGCAACACAGTAAGGTCCACAAGAAAATAGCTTTTAATGGCTTCAATCTGTCACCCTTGATGCTCAAAGAGACACAAGAAAGGAGGCTGTGAGGCACATGGGGCACATCAGCCTGCTTATCACACATAAGTTTCCTTTGACTACAGAGGTCTACTGTGAAAATCTGGTCAGCATTTTACTAAAGCATGGAAGTCAAACATTCTGAAGAAAAACTGCTAGAACGTGAATCTCCTACAAATGGGAAAATCAAGAATGTCTATGCCCCCCCCAAAAAAAGAAGGAAAAAAAAGGTGCAAAAATTATTGTAGAAGTTGGGGAAAATATTTCAATATTAACTTCTTTTGTACTTCCAAACAGTTTTAAATGTGTTTATATAGACCTATGAGAAATGCAACCACTTGCACACTTCCTCCTTCATCCTGGAAACTCCGTTTCTAGAAATATTGACTAAAATAATGGAGTCAGTTTTTGGATATATTGAAAATCCATTACTTGTCCTTGCTTCCCAAGCATGTTACACACATATCACATTCTTAAAACCTCTGAATCTTAAGTTTTTAATACACTATGGTTCTATTGTTCTGCTTTCTCAAAGCACTGTACAGATGTTATTCCTGAAGAACATACTTCAATTGTATTCTTTAAGGTCTCATCATGTAAACTTGGGGTCGCTTTAGTAGAAATGTCTACATACTTACAACTTCGTTCAGGGAGCAAACTGAAGCATGTGAGATGTTTGCAGTATCAAAGGTTTGTGAGGCTTAAGAATAGGAGGAAAAATCAGGGAGAAATAACATGACAGTATGAATTCGTTTTCTAGATGCTCACTAGACTGTTGGTGATACGTGCACTAACAGGCAGAATGGTAGAAAAAAAGCACAGAAGAAGAAAGAAAAAAAAGCTGTGAAGAAAAACACAGTCTTAAAGAGAAGCATGCAATTCATTTATTTTTGAAAAGGCATGATAGAAGTCAGCCATAAGATACTGGAAAAACATTAATAATTAAAACCTGGTTTGCACTGAGACCATATCCCACCTGGGTACCTATGAAAACTTCCCACAAGCTCTGGGTTGTGCCCCCCTCTGCCCGTGATGGCCACTCACTCTAGGATATGGGATCCTCTGGCAAAGGCCTCAACTGGGAGATTGCAGCCTGCTCCACTGGGGAATTTCAGAGTTAGCCCTGTGTTGACATATCAAGACAACTGAAAGCTTCAGGAAACCTGTTAAGAATGCAGGGTTTCTGAGCAAGCCTAACAACTAGCCTAATTAATTAGCCTAAGAGAGAGAAGATTGACCCTTTCAACAGGGAAGCAGACCCACATTTTAGCAGCCAAACAACAGAAACTGGCTTTCTTTCTACCACTGCAGCAATGGATTTCATGCACGTGAGCAGGAATGGCAGCCAGTTTCTGCAGCAATCCTGGGACCAAATCCTGCTGAAGGGGTACTGAAAACATACTACATTTCACAAGTCTGACAAAAGTAAAACCATCTCGTACCAGAACAGCAATTCCTCTTGGTATCTCCAAAAGTTACATCACCATTTCAGAATTTTACAAAAAGAAAGGACAAACACGTAAAGAAAACTATTCTGAAGCATGCTACTGGACACATATATCTGGATATAGCATACATAGAGTGTTCTACAATAAATGTAACGGTTTGTTGTCACAGAAATATACTTTGTGTAAAAGAGAAGAAAAAAACACCAGAAGAAAACAAAATTAAATGTTCCATAAACTTACCACAAAATAGAGTACTCTCCCACCTCTAACAAATGCATGCAATACTTGAGACAAATGCAGCAAGTGCCCTGTGTAAACTAAATAAAGATTTGTTTGAAAATTACTAAATCATCCCTGTAACATAGTATTTTCACAGTTCCCAATCTGCCTCTCAGCCACAAAAGCACTGCCTCTAACACTGAAGCAGGCAATTCTCATTTACGATTCAAGGTATTAGACTATGCAATATACACACTTAGCTCTGCCTCTTGACAAGAGAGAATTAAAGGAACATTTTGGCAGATTAGGTATTTTGCTAATAAAAAAACCAGAATACAGTATTTTAAACACTAATAATACATACACCATAGTGTTTCCCTCATAGACTTGTGACAGAAATAGTTCTTTCTGCAGCTGGGAAGAAAAGTAAAATCCATACATCTGCTGAGTATGAGACATGCACTTCTCTTCAAAAAGCGCAGTGGCTAGAGATTCATTACAGGTAATGGAACAGCAAAACCACCACATATATTGCATATACTTTTTTCTGTTTCCTGGCTCTGTATTGTGTCTGCATTGCAACCTTTAGGATAAGAACAAGTGTGTGCAATCTCCCATCTGACTTAACAGAGTTCAGTATTTAAAAACAGTGCCATTCGATATTAACTTATCCTACTTCCCAGCCCTAAAAATTATGCCAAAAATCAGAGGAAATCATGCGGTGTGCTCTGGATATTCCATGACTACCATTGCTGGCTGGGAGTAGGCCACATATTTCATAGGTAACTAGGAACACACACACAGTTGTTTTGTAGCGACGCTACACCACGGGCTCCTGCTGAACTGCTGCTTTTCCTCCTGCAGCTCATTCCAAACCTTTCCCAATTTCAGCTCAGGAGCTCAGGAGGTTTACCCCAGGATTTACAAAGGGAACTTGCTGGGAACTTATCTTTTAAACACACAGGAATTCAAGGGGAAGAAAGTTCACAGGGCATTTAACATATGAACAAGCATTCTCTACTCAGTGTTTCTGTTGGTAATCAAAGATGTTAAATCCAGTTTACTGCATTAGCCAGATGCAATTGTATGAGTTTCAGCAAAGTCCTAGACAAAGATTAAATCTTCAAGTACACAGACTATTTCAACTTTGACTTAACAAAAATCCTCCTTCTACTTTTCACAATCTGTGGATCCTTACAAAGATATTTCTTCCTCAGCCTGTCACCAAAGGTCATACAGGAATTGCTAAGTCAGCATATTCTCTGAGCAGCCTCATTCTGAGAGAAGCTTTAAAGGCATTTAAAAAGCTCTTGTATAAAAACAAATAGTACTGCCTCACTCACTGAACTAGAGCTTCCCCATTTCCTCCCTAAATGCATTACCAAAGGCTCCAAACATCTGCTGTGGGGTTTTATTTTCCCCCTCCTTCTTCTTAATGTAAATATTCTAAGTTATGATACATTTAAACAAGTGGAGGGAAAGACTGCACTTTGCCCAACTCATGTAATTTGGAAATTTAAAGTCCAGTTTATTCATCTGTTTTAACACAGCAAGGAAAATCTTACTTTTCCAACTGAGTAAGAGCCTGAGTTTCTCTCTCCATAAGCTAATAAGCGATTTCTGAACTGAAATGCTTACCACAGAAGTCCAACACACCAGAGAATGAACCAGCCTAGGAAATTTCTACTGGTGTAACCAGCTCTTTGAAAATGTGTGACTCTAGGAAGTCTCCTTTATGTTTTACAGCATAAATATTTACAGCCATTTGCAATTTGAAATTAAACTGTCTGATTGTAAGAAGAAACTCAGATAACATACCATGAAAAGGAACAATTTCTGGATTAAAAATCAAACCAAAACAACGTAACCCTCAAAACACAGTCTTTTTCAAAGTTTACTGAATACATTAAGGTGAGCTACCAGTGGTTGTTTTGAAGGCAACAACTGACTGTGGTTAGAAAAAGATAGTTCTCATCTCTTCAGCGACTTTGCAAAGGGCTAGGTCAAACAGATGTTACCACCTAACATGCAGACAACTGTTCAGTGTTGTTACTGAGCTCCCTGCCCAAGGTCCTGCATGTCTGTCCACCTTGCCAAGGGCCGGGAATTCTTCCTACAGTCCAAGAATCCTCACCTGGAGCAGCAGGTAAGTATTTCTCACACAAATCCTTTCAAGTATCATAACACAGGCGAAAGCAAGTTCGAAGGAAACAGTACTATGTTTGCAAATTCCTTTGGTACCTTTTTTATTAAAGAGATTTAATTGAAACAAGGTATTTTTAAATGGTAACAATGTTCTTGGAAAGTTTATTGGGCCGGATATAAGACTGTGCAGTAACACTACCACAACTGCAAAGCCCAGTGGACTAATGCCTTCAGAGTTTGAAAATACCAACAGGAGTGTCAACAGAGAAACTTTCACAGTTTTGAAGCCATAAAAAAGCCAATTGAGAAAAACATGAGACCATAAGCCTTTGCCTTTTTTAAAGCAGACATTTAAGATGTACCTGATCATAAATTTGCGAAAGGGCTCTCTCAACCGAGCTTCTCTGCCCTATCCAGGATTTTGCTATTTACATGTTAATTGACAATGGTTACATATTAGTAGTGGCTGTTGGGTTTTTCGCTTGTTGCTTTGGTTTATTACACACAAACACTTGCACATGCACACAACCCCATTTGAACAGTTACCTTACATTCACACTTAGCAACCCAAAATCTATTCTGAGATGCAAGGATTTAAAAAAAACAACAAAACAAAACAAAAACAAACAAACAAAAAAAACAAAAAAAAACCAACAAAAACCCCAAACAAACAAAAAACCAAAAACAAACAAACAAAAAACCCCTACCAACTAAACAGAAAGCCATATTCTTCTAAATGCTCATAAGAAAGCTTGATTCTTACAAAATGTAATTGTTCCTGGCCTCGAAAGACTGGTTTTAGTTTCATCCCAAAGCCAACTGCCTGTTGTAATAGAAATGTTTGAAAGAACAACTGCTGAAATCTTACTTTTGTTTCTCTTGTCTCAACTACCATTTTTTTCATGACCTTCCTAACACACTGGAGTTCATGCTTCAGCAAATGTCAAATTCTGTAGCATTTCTTACTCCATGCTCAATTAGCAATAAAGAAGATACAGGACATAAAGGTGAGGCAGAATTACAGACCTGCACTGTTTCCACTTCATTGTATTCTGAAAGAAATCTAACTGGCTTATACATAGCTTTCAACCCCCAGTTCACAGCTGCTTTTTTGTTTCTGTAGGAATTCAATTTTTTGACATTACCCTTCACCATTTCTTTCCAGCTTGAGCCTGATCTAACTGCAATTATGACGATTTTATATTCCATAAAAAACACAATTTGTTGTTTCCTGCGATCAAAAGAACAGAACTAAGCTCCTTCCTCCATTCTTTTACTTTTATCAACATTCCTGCATGTATTTCTGTGCAATCCTGTTAGCTGGAATACCATTCTTATATCTCCTTCCTTCATGTTATTTTAACTCCCTCTGAAAGCCCCCGTTTTCACCACTGTCTGTATCCGGCAGATTCTCTTTGTATTATTTTTCTTTTCCTCTTTGCAGAAATCTATAAATACATATTAAAAGCTGTCAGTGCCAGCTACAATCAAGTTTAGTTTTCTGGACATCTTTTTTAATTGCTTAAATCTCAGCCAAATTTGGCTCATTCTGCAGGGGCTTTCTCAGCAACAGCGTGAAACTCGGACACATGATGATGAACACACACTGATCAGAGCGATTCCTTTCTCCACGGCCCCATGCCAGGTCCATGCAGGGTACACCAGCATACTGCATGGCTCACATAGCAGAAGCTGCTCTGCAGTTTGAGGTCCCAACACATCAATGACTCATATGAGAAGGTTTGTGGTTCAATATGGTGGAATTTCTTGGGTTTTTTTAGTTTGGTATTTTAAAAGCTAGGAAGTAAGCTTTAAGATTGTGAGGTGAAGCAGCAAGAAGTCAGAGGATGCCAAAAGTAAGGATGTTTACACAAACTAAGCCAGTGCGCAAAATGGGCTGTGCTCACTGCTTGGCTCTGTTTACTACCAGTTTCTTCATCATCTTTTCCGTTATTTAGACACCAAGTGCCTGCTTCACAACACTAACAACTTGGTCTTCTGAGTCATTAAAAGCTGATGTGGTACCGGTATCTCCAGTTTACAGCAGAAAACAGACACATAGAGAGATTAAGAGACAAAGAGAGATTAAAAAGTGTACCAAAAGTATTGGCTAATTTTGGATTACATCACCTAGACCTTGATTTATTTTGTTTTAATGTACTTAGCACTTTTGGAGTATTTTGCACCAAACTGTTGCCATAGTGGACCAACTGCAGTTGCAAAAGCTCAGAACTTGTGCCCGAGTATCTCAATTCAGGCAAAGTGCAGCACTCACCATTAGCGGGTTGCTGCAAAAGTTTGGTATAACAGAACTGCTCAGTCTCACACAAGAAACTCGGTGCTAGAGGCAGAAATTAAATATGGCTGCCTCAAAGTAACAGCGTCCAGTGTTATCCACGCTGCTCTTCTTTCCCCTCTTGCAATCCACTCCCAACAGGCTTTTGTCCATCACCTATGGCTACTGACATAAGACACCAACCATCCTGTGGAGTGAATAGAACTAGACCGTGATGAAAACACATGATCAAATTTTGGAACATGGCACAGTGAGACAGAAACAACACAGGTGATGGGAAAAGGTAGCAAATTGCAGCTTTAAATCCAGCCTTTCTTACACTGGAGAGTACTTTAGACAGTTTTTCACATGTAAACATAGACATTATTCACATTACAATAAAATTTAAGGGCTGCAGCCAAGATAATATACAATGTGCAAGATGTTGGACCATACACACCATAAGATACAGTCGAAAGATCTTACACTACAAACAAGTAAAACAAAAAAAGGCAAAAAGGCAAAAACATTATCCTTCTGCATCTCAAATGAGAAATACAAGACACACAGAAAGAGAGTATTTCTGTGGTCTACAGGTTTATTCATTTCATTACAGGTGGATCTGCTGGTACTTCAGCTGGTGATACACCAACAGAGCCATGCATTCTCTCTCCCTTCATGAGGGAGGTTTGGGGTTCAAATTTTTAGAAGAAATTATATATAGAAGAAATGACACAACACAATCCAATATAAAGAAACAAGAACTGCTGCCAAATCAAGGGATATTTCTGTAGCAAACTCAACAAGTCAAATCTCTGACTTCTTATTCCACTTGTGTCTTGCACTTGCTCCAGAAACTCAAGCAAGACACATATGCAACATCTTTACAGATGTCCACAGGTAAGCCACAGAGCACAGACTGCCAGTACTTCTGATGTACCAATACTGCACCAGCAGCCCCTCAGGAACACCCTAAATTAGAGCACTGTTTTTGTCTCAGAAACAGTACCAAGACCCAAAAGTCAAATGTTGTGCTTGTACATTTCTTCTGAATCAACAAGTACAAGTTACAGAAACAAGCCTTGAGAAAGCTCAACATTTTTATTAAGTCATTTGATGCAAATCATGAATTAAAGCACAGCACACGAATCGATTCCCAACTTTTATAGACTACATGACCAAACACTAATAAGAAATATCAACCTGTCAGCTTTCAGCATAGACAGACCTATTTCAGCACTGAAAGCACATTACAATTTTAAAACAACTCAAAGAGCCTTTGCCAGCTCACACTTGAGATGCAGTAGATGCCTAGCTCTTCAGACATCGTAAGGCCCAAAACATACCCCAGCTTTCCAGCAAATTTAGGCATGCTTTCCAGATTACTGCAGACCTATCAACCTATTCAGCAAAGTTACTCATATTACAGTTGCATTTCCTTATCAAATGCAAAGTGTTAAAAGATTTGGGAGATGGCTCTTGAACATTATGGGCCTGTCTGTTCATTTGTTTCAAATAGAAATATTTGACTGAGAGGGAAAAACAGCAGTAACACATCTTCCTAAAAATAACAGAAAGCTTATCTAGAAAGAGACGAAATTCAAAATATTTCTGTTACAGTTTTGTATTAGTGAAACACAGCACTGTGCTAAGCAATGTACACATAATAAAAGTTTTCATTTTAAACTCTGCAACTGGGTACTTCTAAGTAAACAAAAACATGAGTTGTTTTTCCTTCTATATCCTCACAACCAGCTGACAACAAACCAAGCCCACTCGGCCCTGCTAAAAGCATGGTTCTCTAATGTAACTGTACTTCTGGGAATACATTACAGATTCTAAGAAATGTTTTGTTACACACGTGTATCAATTGGCCATGTAAATACAGGGTGCAAGCACATGCAAAGTAGTCTTTTTGTTAGTTTTAGTGAGCTAAAACAAATAGAGTAAAATAAGAAAACGCGACCTCTGGGTGTCTAAGTAAGACAGGTATTTTCCTCTTTTGCACATATTTTCCTCTTTGTTTTCTGGAGGAGGAATGATGATGCTTTTGATTAACAACATGATATGCACCCTTAATATTTAAGAGACTGAGACAACATCAGGAGCACCTGCTTATGAACTCACTTCAAGTCACACCGCTGAAGGCAACCCATGCCAGGATTTTCCTAGGCATACCTTTGGCTTCCACCTTTAAAAATACTAAGCATTTTCCAGAAGTTGCATTCAACCAATCCATGTCCTTTTGAGACCCGTAAAACTGCAATTTCTCAAATTTTAGCCACTAATCCCTACTGCTGGAGATGACTGCAACCATTAAGCAAGTCAGTCAAGCCTGACACTGTGCACAACGTCTCTCACCAAAGCAGTCCACTGGTGATAGTAACATTTTTCACATTAAGGACTGATTTGCAGTGAGAAGGAGGGAAGCCTGATGTGACAAAACAACATAATGAAACAAGTGCAGCACAGCACACACCTTATTGGTACCTTCAGATTCAACATGCTCATTCAGATGCAGACGGGCACTGAAACCATGTCACTAACAAATTCATGAAAACAAATGGTCAACTAATTAATTTTTTTTTATTTGCAAAATAATGCTTCCCATATATCGTCTTCTTGATGGAGATACTTTTTCCAGCTGTAAAATCAGGCTAGTATAGTGCTATATTGACTCATCTCTAAACAGACAGTGAAAGGCCACAAATAACAAATTTTATCTTCACTGATCCTAATACTTTAGGGCCACTGCTATTCTGCCAAAGGCTGTCAGCTCTCCCAGAAGCACACAAAACGAGCAAAAGCAAGCCATACCACAAAAAGAAGAGCCTTAAGGTTTCCTGCCAAAATCTTAAATTTAGCCTTCTATATTAAACAATGTTACTTTATTTTCCCTAGACAATAAGGTTGCTTATGGTAAACACGGGCAACATTAAAACCTTCAAAACTTTGCTACACTGTAGCAAACCTCAAATTAACTAATGGGAGTGTGGGGGGGATCTTTATGGTGGTTTTTTCCCTGTGTGTTTTCTTGGCAGGAAGGGAGAGAGGGATTGCATTGGGGTTTTTTTAAGTAAAAATACTTTGGGTTCTTGGACTTGGTTGTTTATTTTCCAGGCTGATTTGGACTGTGAGTGTAACCCAAGTAACTGATCTGATGCACAACAGGACAGAGAGTGTCACGGGTTGTTCAACAGTGATCTCTCAAAAAAAGTTAAATATTGATGGGCTCTGGGCAAGTCTAGTTAAAGCTGTTGGCAATTTGATTGCTATGGGGCAACGAGAGGAGTTAGGACCAGAGAGGGAGAAGCCAGGTAAGGCCATAGAGTGTTCTTTGTACATAGTACAAAAGGTGACAAGCAGGTTTAGAGAACTTAAAAATAGCTTGTATCTAAAACTACAATTTGCTTAATCTTACACCTTTGTCTTTCAAAAGTTATAGAACATATTTTTTCTTGTTGCCAAGTTTTTTGAACTTCACCTTTGACCACACATATTTATGCTTGTTGCGGATTTACTTATCATCAATTCTAATTACCATGGATTAAATCACACTGTTAGAACAGAGATTTTTTTAAAGTTTTAAAGGTTAATTAAGAGTATCAACTTAGGATATGTCTAACTTTGCAAACATCAAAATAAGCTGTCAGAAAACAGACCTGTGAAATCTTTCAGGCTCCCCAAGTTCCGGCAAAAACTGAGGGTTTAAGCAAATATTTTCTGCAATACTCTCAGGGACTGATAAATGACTAACGAAAGTAAAATCCAGTTTTCCTAATTATCTAGACTAAAAATGGAAACTGTATAACTAATGAGAAGTAAACTGATTTTTCAAATCACTTCACCTCTAATAATCCATGATAGTAGCAATATATGGTCACAAGGTGTTGAAGTTTGCACCAACCTGTATCGTTTAGCTGTTCCAAGATAATTTCAAACTATGGGCTTGCTTTATACCTCTATTTCCCTTCTCAGCGTTTAACCCATTTTAATTCATTCAAGAACTCCATTAGTTGTGGAGAAAATAGGAACTGATGAAAACTGCTATTACAGGGGTTGATAAAAGCTAAATGATTGGAGAAATCACGCAAGGAAAAAAAGGCAACTAAATTCTTACACAATTAAGAGTTTAATTAGATTATTTATTTTAAATGCATTTATTTAAGTGAAAAGAAAGCTTTACAATAGATTTAACTCCTATTAAGTTTCAAGCAATACAAGAGTAGATATCAGTCTGAGTACTAAAATTAGATCACTCTCATATATGATCAGAAAACATAAGCTCAGTTATGTCAGCAACTTGGTAACCACAATATTAAAAACTGAGCTCTAATTTATTGCTTCACATTCAGTAAGAGGGGGAAACATGGAATTCCTCATTTGTCATAGAGGTTTATCCATCGTACCAAAATGCTACTCAGCACTTCCTGAATAAAGACATTGCAAAAATGTCTTCTCCAGCAGAGATTGTTAGACAACAGTATGCAAACATAAGGTCTCGAATACAGCTGTAGGCACAAGCCCTTGAGAGACTCTCAGCTGTAAACTAACTGCAACACACACGAATGTTTGCTGGGTTTTGGCATAAAAAAGTTAAAACCGGAATCAAATGCTGTTCCTGCCCCTAAAGCTTTATATTGATGTTTGTGGTTTTGTAATGGCTTTTATTCTCTGAAGGGATGCTTCCATACTGCAATAGTAAAATTAATTTAGAAAAGCTGATGACAGCTACATGTGAGGGTGCAGGTGGAAGCATGTTCTCCTGAAAGCTGTGTGAAAGGGTGGGGATGGAAGAGTGTTCTCCCCCAAAATATGTCTGCTTGTTAATTGACCCGTATTTTTTCTCCTCATTTAATTCCTCTAGCACCACTTCTACCAACATAGTAACAAATAACCATAGGATCAGATTCCTCACATTCATCTGCCAGTCCTGGGCTTGGTAAAAGTGCACTGGGATTTTGTTCAAGGAAAACACCAGGACATGTAAGCTTGCCAGTTTGTAGAGCAAGTTGCTTGCCTGCTTGCCCCTTTCCATAGCCAACGAGGTACCATTTAGCTGTGCAAAGGCAAGAGAGGAAGGACACCAAGCTCAAATCTAGCAATGCCCCAGGTAGCGTGGGTGACAGGTAATATATAAATAGTGAGGAGTCATGCATGGGAGAAGATTTTGATCCCCTCAAAAGCAAGCCAAACTAACTACTATTACGAAAAACAACTACCAGCTGTCAGATGTCATGTTGCTTCTATGTTACACCCATTTCCCACCTCCCTTATATTTCAACTGTAAGTTCTCTGATAAGGAAACTGCTTCTTCCTTTGCATTTTCAAAGTTCTTGCTTGTTATTGCTGTAAGCTGGAGAATATCAAGAATGCTGTCAAGCACATGGACTGCAGGAATAAGAATATATTCCAGTTATTTCTCTCAAAATTAGAACAGTCTCACAGACTTGCTTGCAAACTGTTTTTTGATCAAAACCAACTTCTTAAATACATATTCCTTTAACCTCGTAATTGAAACTCCAACCAAGAATCCCAAAAAGCTTTTCTTTCTCAACTGAGAGCTACATACCTCTCAGATTTCTGGGATGTATCTGCTTTGTCCGAGGCATTTTCCTCTAATCTCATGCACAACTTTCTCCTCTCAGAAACGAAAAGTACAGCAAGCAGAGAGATGGCAGCTCCATAAACTTGTCAAAGGGCTCAGTTAATCCGTATGCTAAAAAAACAGAGAAAGAAAGTTATGAGATGTAGGCATCAGTAAGGAAAATAAAGATACCTATCTGATTCTTTTCATTCTCAAAACAGCTGTGGAAATTAGCAACGAGTATTTCTGTACCTATCATTTGCTAAGGAAACTTTCCTGTCTGACCATCCAGGAGCCACCCTGTCAGTCAAACTCCCACCACCAGAAAATTACACTGCTGGGATCGAAGCCCCTTCGCAGCAGGCAACTCCACTGTGCAGATGTGAGCCCACTTGACTCCCTACACACCCCACGCTCACACAGTCAGACAAGATTTCCTTATGGGCTCAACCCCAGGTTTCCCATGCAGAGTCTCAGACCTCTGGTTCCTTTAATTTTTTCCTGGTGCAACAACAGAATAACAGCCTGAGCTGGTGCCTCCGAGGAAGGATCCCAAAGGACCCCATGGGCTTTTATACCCTCACAGTCTTACAAACATCGTAGTCTGGGGTCTTCCAGCTGAGTCCTTGTCTCCTGCTGTGTCTCTGGTCAACTGGCCAGGGCCACAGATCCCTGCGCCCTTTGTTGTGCAAAGGGTCAGCACCAGTTTCCAGCCTCTTGCCCGGGGCTCCTGCCAGCCAGAGTTCAACCTGCAGCTTGCACTGCAGCTGCACACCCAGCTACCTGCACTGAATGTATTCCTCAACAGGTTTCATGCAGTGAAGTGTTCCAGTATCTTAAGAAAATCACGTGAAGATGAAACTCCTCTTAGGATTACTCAGGAAGCATGAGAAAACTAAGACACTTTTCCACATTTGTCAGCTGTTTTCTAGCCAGAAAACATTTTCCAACAACCCTTGTCCCATGCAAATAAATCCAGAAAATGAAACAAAATTTGACATTAGGCTTTCAGATACAGATCTTCATCCTGGGGTGGGGGGAGTGTAGAGGGGAGGGCAAGCACACAAAGCATCACCCTATTTGTAATATTAGCTACCTACAGAATCCTTACATGGAGCATGCAAGTCTCGAATTTCTGCTGAAATATCAGTGTACAGGAGAGGATCACAGTCACTTTTAACCCACCTGCACTTTCTTACAAATTGCTTACTGTTTAAGGAGCATTTTGTTCAGTTTCTTAAATCATACAGGGTGTGAAATCTCCCACAGATCTATTGCAAACTATTTACACAAAAAAACTTAAAAAATGGCTGGTGTAATTACACTCTTCTATCTAAACAAAATAAAAAATTAACCGCTTTCCACTTTTTTTTTATAGTAATACTACTTCATGTTAACAGATTATTTTTTTTAGCAAACACTAGGAAGAAATTTTTTAAAAACTAAATGAACTTCAGAACGGCCCCTAATATGGGTAAATTGATTAAGGACAGCTGCTCAAAGGAGGAATTATGGAAAATTTTTACCATTTGTTATAAGTATTAATTTAGGGGTGCTTTTTTTGTTTTGTTTGCTTGTTTTTTTAAGACAACCATGTTTTCGTAAAAATTGAATTTAAACCCAATTAAAATACACTACTTGCAACCACCCCTTCAGTCTACATACTGTTGAGAAATATAATCATTAATTTTTAATGTTTCTTTTGTCTGTTGCTGCATAAAAAGACCCAAACAGAAGAAAAAAAAATTACTGCAACTGACACAAAGGAAAGCTGGAAAATGTTATTCTGACTAAATGGTTCTTCACTAGGGTATTATCACACGTTGAAGGAAAAACATGGAAAAATACGAAACAGAGCACACTGCCAGTCGAGTTGTTCACGCTTACCAATTTATCTGCGGACATAACAGAAATATCTGGAAATAAAATAAAACCTTATGCTAACAGGTCCATTTTCCAGGTCTCAGACACAAACTGGAAATGGAGATAAGTGGCTGGATGGCTTGAAGCGACCAGCACCCCCTTGAACCCCAGTCACCCTTTCCTCTAGGTGAACTGGGAAAGTCCCAGGGGCTGGGCTGAGGTTTTTAAAGATTCTAATAAAAACCGTCACTTCTTTACACAAGTTATTTGGACAGAGAGTCTGAAATCCCCCGGGGACTCCGTAAATCAGGAACCCTTCCCGACGCTTCCCTGCAGCACAAATGACATCTTCCTGACGCTTTAAGGCCACCACTGTCCCCGTTCGCCAGCGGGACCCTCTCCTTCGGAGAAGAGATGGCCGTACGAGAGCCACGGCGGAAACACCGGGCAGGACCCACGCCAAAAGTCATTCCCTCTTTCGGTTGAAAAAAAAAAAAAAAAAAAAAAAAAAAGGGAGAAACGGGCCTCTGCGATCGCACTGGTCACATCCCATCCCCCCACACACAAAATGGGGGAGCGGGGCGGGAGGCAGCGCGCCCCCGGGGCCCGGGGAGCCGCCGGCATGTGCGAGCGGGACTGCGAAGGGAAGGGGAAGGGAGGGAGGCAAAAAATCCATGAATGAATAAAGAGGGAGGAGCCTGGGAAAACCCCTCTGCAACGCCGCACCGAACAAAGCGCTGCACACATGCTGCGGGGGGGGTGGGAAAGGGGGGCAGAGGGACGGGGGGGGGCGGCCGCGGCCCGGCACCCGGCGGGGACGGAGGCCCGGACGGGAAGAGCCGGGCCGGGGCTCCGCGCCTCCCAGCGCCCCCGAAACCCCGGCTGATGAGCCGGGGGGCACAGCGCACGGACAAACCCGCCTGGG